>NC_090921.1:298253992-298555903 GCF_040938575.1 Ambystoma mexicanum
GCCTGCCTACCACCGACAACACCAGGAACACCCTCAAATAGCCACTTTCTTCCAACACTGCAAACCTATGTACACATAATTCCATACCCCTCTGCTGTCTGCCTCCAACCCCCTAACAACAGGAACACCCTCAAATAGCCACTATCTACCAACACTGCAAACCTATGTACACATAATTCCATACCCCTGTGCTGCCTGCCTCCCACCCCAACAAACCCCAGTAATATCCTCCAATAGACGCTATCTACGAACACTGCTAACCTATGTACACATAATTCCATACCCATGTGCTGCCTGCCTCCCAACAACACCAGGAACACCCTCAAATAGACACTATCAACCAACCATGCAAACCTATGTACACATAACTCCATACCTCTTTGCTGCCTGCCTCCCACCCAACAACACCAGGAACACCCTCAAATAGCCCCTATCTACCAACACTGCAAAAGTATGTACACATAATTCCATACCCCTGTTTTTCCGGCCTCGCACCCCACCAACACTGGGAACACCCTCAAATAGCCCCTAACTTCCAACACTGCAAACCTATGTACACATACTTCCATACCCCTGTGCTGCCTGCCTCCCACCCCACCAACACCAGGAACCCCCTCAAATAGCCACTTTCTACCAACACTGCAAATCTATGTACACATAATTCCATACCCCTGTCCTGCCTGCCTCCCACCCCACAACCACCAGGAACACCCTCACATAGCCACTATCTACCAACACTGCAAACCTATGTACACTTAATTACATACCCCTGTTTTTCCTGCCTCCCACCCCACCAACACTGGGAACACCCTCAAATGGCCCGTAACTTCCAACACTGCAAACCTATGTACACATAATTCCATACCCCACTACTGCCTGCCTCCCACCCCACCAACACCAGGAACCCCCTTAAATAAACACTATTTACCAACACTGCAAATCTATGTACACATAATTCCATACCCCTGTCCTGCCTGCCTCCCACCCCACAAACACCAGGAACACCCTCAAATAGACGCTATCTATGAACACTGCAAACCTATGTACACATAATTCCATACCCCTTTCCAGCCTGCCTCCCACCGGACCAACACCAGGAACACCCTCAAATAGCCACTATCTACCAACACTGCAAACCTATGTACACTTAATTACATACCCCTCTGCTGCCTGCCTCCCACCCCACTAACACCAGGAAAACCCTCAAATCGCCACTATCTACCAACACTGACACCCTATGTACACATACTTCCATAACCCTGTGCTGCATGCCTCCACTCCACCAACACCAGAAACCCCCTCAAATATACGCTATATAACAACACTGCAAACCTATGTACACATAATTCCATACTTCTGTCCTGCTTGCCTCCCACCCCATAAACACCAGGCACACCCTCAAATAGAGACTATCTACCAATACTGCAAACCTATGTACACATAATTCCATACCCCTGTGCTGCCTACCTCCCACCCCACCAACACCGGGAACCCCCTCAAATAGCCACTTTCTACCAACACTGCAAACCTATGTACACATAATTCCATACCCCACTGCTGCCTGCCTCCCACCCAGGAACACCCTCAAATAGCCCCTAACTACCAACACTGCAAAAGTATGTATACATAATTCCATACCCCTGTTTTTCCCACCTCCCACCCCACCAACACTGGGAACACCCTCAAATAGCCCCTAACTTCCAACACTGCAAACCTATGTACACATACTTCCATAACCCTGTGCTGCCTCCCACCCCACCAATACAAGGAACCCGCTCAAATAGACCCTATCTACCCACACTGCAAACCTATGTACACATAATTCCATACCCCTGTCCTGCCTGCCTCCCACCCGACCAACACCAGGAACACCCTCAAATAGCCACTATCTACCAACACTGCAAACCTATGTACACATAATTCCATACCATTCTGCTGCCTGCCTCCCACCCCACTAACAACAGGAACACCCTCAAATAGACACTATCTACCCACACTGCAAACCTATGTACACATAATTCCATACCCCTGTCCTGCCTGCCTCCCGCCCCACAAACACCAGGAACACCCTCAAATAGATGCTATCTACGAACACTGCAAACCTATGTACACATAATTCCATACCCCATTCCGGCCTGCCCCCCACCGACAACACCAGGAACACCCTCAAATAGCCACTATCTCCCGCCCCACAAACACCAGGAACACCCTCAAATAGATGCTATCTACGAACACTGCATACCTATGTACACATACTCCCACACCCCTGTGCTGCCTGCCTCCCACCCCACCAACACCAAGAACCCCCTTAAATAGACACTATCTACCCACACTGCAAACCTATGTACACATAATTCCATACCCCTGTCCTGCCTGCCTCCCGCCCCACAAACACCAGGAACACCCTCAAATAGATGCTATCTACGAACACTGCAAACCTATGTACACATAATTCCATACCCCATTCCGGCCTGCCCCCCACCGACAACACCAGGAACACCCTCAAATAGCCACTATCTTCCAACACTGCAAACCTATGTACACATAATTCCATACCCCTCTGCTGTCTGCCTCCACTCCACCAACACCAGAAACCCCCTCAAATATACGCTATATAACAACACTGCAAACCTATGTACACATAATTCCATACTTCTGTCCTGCTTGCCTCCCACCCCATAAACACCAGGCACACCCTCAAATAGAGACTAGCTACCAATACTGCAAACCTATGTACACATAATTCCATACCCCAGTGCTGCCTGCCTCCCACCCCAACAAACCCCAGTAATATCCTCCAATAGACGCTATCTACGAACACTGCTAACCTATGTACACATAATTCCATACCCATGTGCTGCCTGCCTCCCAACAACACCAGGAACACCCTCAAATAGACACTATCAACCAACCATGCAAACCTATGTACACATAATTCCATACCTCTTTGCTGCCTGCCTCCCACCCAACAACACCAGGAACACCCTCAAATAGCCCCTATCTACCAACACTGCAAAAGTATGTACACATAATTCCATACCCCTGTTTTTCCCGCCTCGCACCCCACCAACACTGGGAACACCCTCAAATAGCCCCTAACTTCCAACACTGCAAACCTATGTACACATACTTCCATACCCCTGTGCTGCCTGCCTCCCACCCCACCAACACCAGGAACCCCCTCAAATAGCCACTTTCTACCAACACTGCAAATCTATGTACACATAATTCCATACCCCTGTCCTGCCTGCCTCCCACCTCATAACCACCAGGAACACCCTCAAATAGACGCTATCTAGGAACACTGCAAACCTATGTACACATAATTCCATACCCCTTTCGGGCCTGCCTCCCACCGGACCAAGACCAGGAACACCCTCAAATAGCCACTATCTACCAACACTGCAAACCTATGTACACTTAATTACATACCCCTGTTTTTCCCGCCTCCCACCCCACCAACACTGGGAACACCCTCAAATGGCCCGTAACTTCCAACACTGCAAACCTATGTACACATAATTCCATACCCCACTACTGCCTGCCTCCCAACCCACCAACACCAGGAACCCCCTTAAATAAACACTATTTACCAACACTGCAAATCTATGTACACATAATTCCATACCCCTGTCCTGCCTGCCTCCCACCCCACAAACACCATGAACACCCTCAAATAGACGCTATCTATGAACACTGCAAACCTATGTACACATAATTCCATATCCCTTTCTAGCCTGCCTCCCACCGGACCAACACCAGGAACACCCTCAAATAGCCACTATCTACCAACACTGCAAACCTATGTACACTTAATTACATACCCCTCTGCTGCCTGCCTCCCACCCCACTAACACCAGGAACACCCTCAAATCGCCACTATCTACCAACACTGCAAACCTATGTACACATAATTCCATACCTCTGTGCAGACTGCCTCCCACCCAACCAACACCAGGAACACCCTCCAATAGACGCTATCTTCGAACACTGACACCCTATGTACACATACTTCCATAACCCTGTGCTGCATGCCTCCACTCCACCAACACCAGAAACCCCCTGAAATATACGCTATTTACCAACACTGCAAACCTATGTACCCATAATTCCATACTTCTGTCCTGCTTGCCTCCCACCCCATAAACACCAGGCACACCCTCAAATAGAGACTATCTACCAATACTGCAAACCTATGTACACAGAATTCCATACCCCTGTCCTGCCTGCCTACCACCCCACCAACACCAGGAACACCCTCAAATAGCCACTATCTACCAACACTGCAAACCTATGTACACAAAATTCCATACCCATCAGCTGCCTGCCTCCCACCCCACCAACGCCAGGAACACCCTCAAATAGCCCATAACTATCAACATTGCAAACGTATGTACACATAATTCCATTCCCCTGTGCTGCCTGCCTCCCACCCCACCAACACCAGGAATACCCTCCAATAGACGCTATCTACGAACACTGCAAACACTGTACACATAATTCCATACCCCTGTGCTGCCTGCCTCCCACCCCACCAACACCAGGAACCCCCTTAAATAGACACTATCTACCCACACTGCAAACCTATGTACACAGAATTCCATACCCCTGTCCTGCCTGCCTCCCACCCCACAAACACCAGGAACACCCTCAAATAGACGCTATCTACGAACACTGCAAACCTATGTACATATAATTCCATACCCCATTCAGGCCTGCCTCCCACCCGACCAACACCAGGAACACACTCAAATAGCTACTATCTACCAACACTGCAAACCTATGTACACATAATTCCATACCCCTATGCTGCCTGCTTCCACGCCACTAACACCAGTAACACCCTCAAATAGCCACTATCTACCAACACTGTAAACCTATGTAAACATAATCCCATACCCCTGTGCTGCCTGCCTCCCACCCCACCGATACCAGGAACACCCTCAAAAAGCCTCTAACTACCAACACTGCAAACCTATGTACACATAATTCCATACCCCTGTGCTGCCTCCCATCCAACCAACACCAGCAACACCCTCAAATAGCCTCTATCTACCAACACTGCAAAACTATGTACACATAATTCCATACCCCTGTGTTGCCTGCCTCCCACCCCACCAACACCAGGAACACCCTGAAATAGACGCTATCTACGAATACTGCAAACCTATGTACACATAATTCCATATGCTTGTCCTGAGTGCCCCCCCACCCCACCAACACCAGGAACACCCTCAAATACCCACTATCTACCAACACTGCAAAACTATGTGCACATAATTCCATACCGCTCTGCTGCCTGCCTCCCACCCCACCAACACCAGGAACACCCTCAAATACCCACTATCTACCAACACTGCAAACCTATGTACACAAAATTCCATACCCATCAGCTGCCTGCCTCCAACCCCACCAACAGGAGGAACACCCTCAAATAGCCCATAACTATCAACATTGCAAAAGTATGTGCACATAATTCCATTCCCCTGTGCTGCCTGCCTCCCACCCCACCAACACCAGGAATACCCTCCAATAGACGCTATCTACGAACACTGCAAACACTGCACACATAATTCCATACCCTTGTGCTGCCTGCCTCCCACCCCACCAACACCAGGAACCCCCTTAAATAGACACTATCTACCCACACTGCAAACCTATGTACACAGAATTCCATACCCCTGTCCTGCCTGCCTCCCACCCCACAAACACCAGGAACACCCTCAAGTAGACGCTATCTACGAACACTGCAAACCTATGTACACATAATTCCATACCCCATTCAGGCCTGCCTCCCACCCGACCAACACCAGGAACACACTCAAATAGCTACTATCTACCAACACTGCAAACCTATGTACACATAATTCCATACCCCTATGCTGCCTGCTTCCACGCCACTAACACCAGTAACACCCTCAAATAGCCACTATCTACCAACACTGTAAACCTATGTAAACATAATCCCATACCCCTGTGCTGCCTGCCTCCCACCCCACCAATACCAGGAACACCCTGAAAAAGCCTCTAACTACCAACACTGCAAACCTATGTACACATAATTCCATACCCCTGTGCTGCCTTCCATCCAACCAACACCAGCAACACCCTCAAATAGCCTCTATCTACCAACACTGCAAAACTATGTACACATAATTCCATACCCCTGTGTTGCCTGCCTCCCACCCCACCAACACCAGGAACACCCTGAAATAGACGCTATCTACGAATACTGCAAACCTATGTACACATAATTCCACATGCTTGTCCTGACTGCCCCCCCCCACCCCACCAACACCAGGAACACCCTCAAATACCCACTATCTACCAACACTGCAAAACTATGTGCACATAATTCCATACCGCTCTGCTGCCTGCCTCCCACCCCACCAACACCAGGAACACCCTCAAATACCCACTATCTACCAACACTGCAAACCTATGTACACATAATTCCATACCCCTCTGCTGCCTGCCTCCCACCCCACCAACACAAGTACAACAAACACCCTCCAATAGACGCTATCTACGAACACTGCAAACCTATGTACACATAATTCCAAACACCTGTGCTGCCTGCCTCCCAACAACACCAGGAGCACCCTCAAATAGACACTATCTACCAACACAGCAAACCTATGTACACATCATTCCATACCGCTGTGCTGTTTGCCTGTCTCCCACCCCACCAACACCAGGAACAACCTCAAATAGCCCCTAACTACCAACACTGGAAACCTATGTACACATACATCCATAACCCTGTGCTGCCTGCCTCCACCCCACCAACACCAGAAACCCCCTCAAATATACGCTATATACCAACACTGCAAACCTATGTACCCATAATTCCATACCCCTGTCCTGCCTGCGTCCCACCCCATAAACACCAGGCACGCCCTCAAATAGAGGCTATCTACCAATACTGCAAACCTATGTACACAGAATTCCATACCCCTGTACTGCCTGCCTCCCACCCCACCAACACCAGGAACACCCTCAAATAGCCCCTAACTACGAACACTGCAAACCTATGTACACATAATTCCATACCCATGTGCTGCCTGCCTCCCATCAACACCAGGACACCCTCAAATAGACACTATCTACCAACACTGAAAACCTATATACACATAATTCCATACCCCTGTGCTGCCTGCCTCCCACCCCACCAACACCAGGAACACCCTCAAAAAGCCCATGACTATCAACATTGCAAACCTATGTACACATACTTCCACACCCCTCTGATGCCTGCCTCCCACCCCACCAACACCAGGAACCCCCTTAAATAGACAGAATCTACCCACACTGCAAACCTATGTACACATAATTCCATACCCCTGTCCTGCCTGCCTCCCACCCCACAAACACCAGCAACACCCTCAAAAAGACGCTATCTACGAACACTGCAAACCTATGTACACATAATTCCATACCCCATTCCGGCCTGCCTCCCACCCGACCAACACCAGGAACGCCCTGAAATAGACACTATCTGTCAACACTGCAAACCTATGTTCACATAATTCCATACCCCTCTGCTGCCTGTCTCCCACCCCACTAACAACAGGAACACCCTCAAATAGCCACTATCTATCAACACTGCAAACGTATGTACACATAATTCCATACCCCTGTGTTGCCTGCCTCCCACCCCACCAACACCAGGAATACCCTCCAATAGACGCTATCTACGAACACTACAAAAACTGTACACATAATTCCATACCCCTGTGTTGCCTGCCTCCCACCCCACCAACACCAGGATTACCCTCCAATAGACGCTATCTACGAACACTGCAATCCTATGTACACATAATTCCATACCCATGTGCTGCCTGCCTCCCAACAACACCAGGAACACGCTCAAATAGACACTATCTACCAACACTGCAAACCTATGTACACATAATTCCATACCACTGTGCTGTTTGCCTGTCTCCCACCCCACCAACACCAGGAACAACCTCAAATAGCCCCTCACTACCAACACTGCAAACCTATGTACACATACTTCCATAACCCTGTGCTGCCTGCCTCCACCCCACCAACACCAGAAACCCCCTCAAATATACGCTATATACCAACACTGCAAACCTATGTACCCATAATTCCATACCCCTGTCCTGCCTGCGTCCCACCCCATAAACACCAGGCACGCCCTCAAATAGAGGCTATCTACCAATACTGCAAACCTATGTACACAGAATTCCATACCCCTGTACTGCCTGCCTCCCACCCCACCAACACCAGGAACACCCTCAAATAGCCCCTAACTACAAACACTGCAAACCTATGTACACATAATTCCATACCCATGTGCTGCCTGCCTCCCATCAACACCAGGACACCCTCAAATAGACACTATCTACCAACACTGAAAACCTATATACACATAATTCCATACCCCTGTGCTGCCTGCCTCCCACCCCACCAACACCAGGAACACCCTCAAAAAGCCCATGACGATCAACATTGCAAACCTATGTACACATACTTCCACACCCCTGTGATGCCTGCCTCCCACCCCACCAACACCAGGAACCCCCTTAAATAGACAGAATCTACCCACACTGCAAACCTATGTACACATAATTCCATACCCCTGTCCTGCCTGCCTCCCACCCCACAAACACCAGCAACACCCTCAAAAAGACGCTATCTACGAACACTGCAAACCTATGTACACATAATTCCATACCCCTTTCTAGCCTGCCTCCCACCGGACCAACACCAGGAACACCCTCAAATAGCCACTATCTACCAACACTGCAAACCTATGTACACATAATTCCATACCCCTGTGCAGCCTGCCTCCCACCCAACCAACACCAGGAACACCCTCCAATAGACGCTATCTACCAACACTGCAAACCTATGTACACATAATTACATACCCCTCTGCTGCCTGCCTCCCACCCCACTAACACCAGGAACACCCTCAAATCGCCACTATCTACCAACACTGCAAACCTATGTACACATAATTCCATACCCCTGTGCAGCCTGCCTCCCACCCAACCAACACCAGGAACACCCTCCAATAGACGCTATCTTCGACCACTGACACCCTATGTACACATACTTCCATAACCCTGTGCTGCATGCCTCCACTCCACCAACACCAGAAACCCCCTGACCTGAAATATACGCTATTTACCAACACTGCAAACCTATGTACCCATAATTCCATACTTCTGTTCTGCTTGCCTCCCACCCCATAAACACCAGGCACACCCTCAAATAGAGACTATCTACCAATACTGCAAACCTATGTACACAGAATTCCATACCCCTGTCCTGCCTGCCTACCACCCCACCAACACCAGGAACACCCTCAAATAGCCACTATCTACCAACACTGCAAACCTAGGTACACAAAATTCCATACCCATCAGCTGCCTGCCTCCCACCCCACCAACACCAGGAACACCCTCAATTAGCCCATAACTATCAACATTGCAAACGTATGTACACATAATTCCATTCCCCTGTGCTGCCTGCCTCCCACCCCACCAACACCAGGAATACCCTCCAGTAGACGCTATCTACGAACACTGCAAACACTGTACACATAATTCCATACCCCTGTGCTGCCTACCTCCCACCCCACCAACACCAGGAACCCCCTTAAATAGACACTATCTACCCACACTGCAAACCTATGTACACAGAATTCCATACCCCTGTCCTGCCTGCCTCCCACCCCACAAACACCAGGAACACCCTCAAATAGACGCTATCTACGAACACTGCAAACCTATGTACATATAATTCCATACCCCATTCAGGCCTGCCTCCCACCCGACCAACACCAGGAACACACTCAAATAGCTACTATCTACCAACACTGCAAACCTATGTACACATAATTCCATACCCCTATGCTGCCTGCTTCCACGCCACTAACACCAGTAACACCCTCAAATAGCCACTATCTACCAACACTGTAAACCTATGTAAACATAATCCCATACCCCTGTGCTGCCTGCCTCCCACCCCACCAATACCAGGAACACCCTCAAAAAGCCTCTAACTACCAACACTTTAAACCTATGTACACATAATTCCATACCCTTGTGCTGCCTCCCATCCAACCAACACCAGCAAAACCCTCAAATAGCCTCTATCTACCAACACTGCAAAACTATGTACACATAATTCCATACCCCTGTGTTGCCTGCCTCCCACCCCACCAACACCAGGAACACCCTGAAATAGACGCTATCTACGAATACTGCAAACCTATGTACACATAATTCCATATGCTTGTCCTGACTGCCCCCCACCCCACCAACACCAGGAACACCCTCAAATACCCACTATCTACCAACACTGCAAAACTATGTCCAAAAATTCCATACCGCTCTGCTGCCTGCCTCCCACCCACCAACACCAGGAACACCCTCAAATACCCACTATCTACCAACACTGCAAACCTATGTACACAAAATTCCATACCCATCAGCTGCCTGCCTCCCACCCCACCAACACCAGGAACACCCTCAAATAGCCCATAACTATCAACATTGCAAACGTATGTACACATAATTCCATTCCCCTGTGCTGCCTGCCTCCCACCCCACCAACACCAGGAATACCCTACAATAGACGCTATCTACATAACACTGCAAACACTGTACACATACTGTGCTGCCTGCCTCCCACCCCACCAACACCAGGAACCCCCTTAAATAGACACTAGCTACCCACACTGCAAACCTATGTACACAGAATTCCATACCCCTGTCCTGCCTGCCTCCCACCCCACAAACACCAGGAACACCCTCAAGTAGACGCTATCTACGAACACTGCAAACCTATGTACACATAATTCCATACCCCATTCAGGCCTGCCTCCCACCCGACCAACACCAGGAACACACTCAAATAGCTACTATCTACCAACACTGCAAACCTATGTACACATAATTCCATACCCCTATGCTGCCTGCTTCCACGCCACTAACACCAGTAACACCCTCAAATAGCCACTATCTACCAACACTGTAAACCTATGTAAACATAATCCCATACCCCTGTGCTGCCTGCCTCCTACCCCACCAATACCAGGAACACCCTCAAAAAGCCTCTAACTACCAACACTGCAAACCTATGTACACATAATTCCATACCCCTGTGCTGCCTTCCATCCAACCAACACCAGCAACACCCTCAAATAGCCTCTATCTACCAACACTGCAAAACGATGTACACATAATTCCATACCCTTGTGTTGCCTGCCTCCCATCCCACCAACACCAGGAACACCCTGAAATAGACGCTATCTACGAATACTGCAAACCTATGTACACATAATTCCATATGCTTGTCCTGACTGCCCCCCCACCCCACCAACACCAGGAACACCCTCAAATACCCACTATCTACCAACACTGCAAAACTATGTGCACATAATTCCATACCGCTCTGCTGCCTGCCTCCCACCCCACCAACACCAGGAACACCCTCAAATACCCACTATCTACCAACACTGCAAACCTATGTACACATAATTCCATACCCCTCTGCTGCCTGCCTCCCACCCCACCAACACAAGGACAACAAACACCCTCCAATAGACGCTATCTACGAACACTGCAAACCTATGTACACATAATTCCAAACACCTGTGCTGCCTGCCTCCCAACAACACCAGGAGCACCCTCAAATAGACACTATCTACCAACACTGCAAACCTATGTACACATAATTCCATACTGCTGTGCTGTTTGCCTGACTCCCACCCCACCAACACCAGGAACACCCTCAAATAGCCCCTCACTACCAACACTGCAAACCTATGTACACATACTTCCATAACCCTGTGCTGCCTGCCTCCACCCCACCAACACCAGAAACCCCCTCAAATATACGCTATATACCAAGACTGCAAACCTATGTACCGATAATTCCCTACCCCTGTCCTGCCTGCGTCCCACCCCATAAACACCAGGCACGCCCTCAAATAGAGGCTATCTACCAATACTGCAAACCTATGTACACAGAATTCCATACCCCTGTACTGCCTGCCTCCCACCCCACCAACACCAGGAACACCCTCAAATAGCCCCTAACTACGAACACTGCAAACCTATGTACACATAATTCCATACCCATGTGCTGCCTGCCTCCCATCAACACCAGTACACCCTCAAATAGACACTATCTACCAACACTGAAAACCTATATACACATAATTCCATACCCCTGTGCTGCCTGCCTCCCACCCCACCAACACCAGGAACACCCTCAAAAAGCCCATGACTATCAACATTGCAAACCTATGTACACATACTTCCACACCCCTGTGATGCCTGCCTCCCACCCCACAAACACCAGCAACACCCTCAAAAAGACGCTATCTACAAACACTGCAAACCTATGTACACATAATTCCATACCCCATTCCGGCCTGCCTCCCACCCGACCAACACCAGGAACACCCTGAAATAGACACTATCTGTCAACACTGCAAACCTATGTACACATAATTCCACACCCCTCTGCTGCCTGTCTCCCACCCCATTAACAACAGGAACACCCTCAAATAGCCACCATCTATCAACACTGCAAACATATGTACACATAATTCCATACCCCTGTGCTGCCTGCCTCCCACCCCACCAACACCAGTAATACCCTCCAATAGACGCTATCTATGAACACTGCAAACACTGTACACATAATTCCATACCCCTGTGTTGCCTGCCTCCCACCCCACCAACACCAGGATTACCCTCCAATAGACGCTATCTACGAACACTGCAATCCTATGTACACATAATTCCATACCCATGTGCTGCCTGCCTCCCAACAACACCAGGAACACGCTCAAATAGACACTATCTACCAACCATACAAACCTATGTGCACATAATTACATACCCCTGTGCTGCATGCCTCCCACCCACCAACACCAGGAACATCCTCAAATAGCCCCTAACTACCAACACTGCAAAACTATGTACACATAATTCCATACCCCTGTTTTTCCCGCCTCCCACCCCACCAACACTGGGAACACCCTCAAATAGCCCCTAACTTCCAACACTGCAAACCTATGTACACATACTTCCATACCCCTGTGCTTCCTGCCTCCCACCCCACCCACACCAGGAACCCCCTCAAATAGCCACTTTCTACCAACACTGCAAACCTATGTACACATAATTCCATACCCCACTGCTGCCTGCCTCCCACCCAGGAACACCCTCAAATAGCCCCTAACTACCAACACTGCAAAAGTATGTATACATAATTCCATACCCCTGTTTTTCCCGCCTCCCACCCCACCAACACTGGGAACGCCCTCAAATAGCCCCTAACTTCCAACACTGCAAACCTATGTACACATACATCCATAACCCTGTGCTGCCTCCCACCCCACCAATAAAAGGAACCCCCTCAAATAGACCCTATCTACCCACACTGCAAACCTATGTACACATAATTCCATACCCCTGTCCTGCCTGCCTCACACCCGACCAACACCAGGAACACCCTCAAATAGCCACTATCTACCAACACTGCAAACCTATGTACACATAATTCCATACCCCTATGCTGCCTGCTTCCACGCCACTAACACCAGTAACACCCTCAAATAGCCACTATCTACCAACACTGTAAACCTATGTAAACATAATCCCATACCCCTGTGCTGCCTGCCTCCTACCCCACCAATACCAGGAACACCCTCAAAAAGCCTCTAACTACCAACACTGCAAACCTATGTACACATAATTCCATACCCCTGTGCTGCCTTCCATCCAACCAACACCAGCAACACCCTCAAATAGCCTCTATCTACCAACACTGCAAAACGATGTACACATAATTCCATACCCTTGTGTTGCCTGCCTCCCATCCCACCAACACCAGGAACACCCTGAAATAGACGCTATCTATGAATACTGCAAACCTATGTACACATAATTCCATATGCTTGTCCTGACTGCCCCCCCACCCCACCAACACCAGGAACACCCTCAAATACCCACTATCTACCAACACTGCAAAACTATGTGCACATAATTCCATACCGCTCTGCTGCCTGCCTCCCACCCCACCAACACCAGGAACACCCTCAAATACCCACTATCTACCAACACTGCAAACCTATGTACACATAATTCCATACCCCTCTGCTGCCTGCCTCCCACCCCACCAACACAAGGACAACAAACACCCTCCAATAGACGCTATCTACGAACACTGCAAACCTATGTACACATAATTCCAAACACCTGTGCTGCCTGCCTCCCAACAACACCAGGAGCACCCTCAAATAGACACTATCTACCAACACTGCAAACCTATGTACACATAATTCCATACTGCTGTGCTGTTTGCCTGACTCCCACCCCACCAACACCAGGAACACCCTCAAATAGCCCCTCACTACCAACACTGCAAACCTATGTACACATACTTCCATAACCCTGTGCTGCCTGCCTCCACCCCACCAACACCAGAAACCCCCTCAAATATACGCTATATACCAAGACTGCAAACCTATGTACCGATAATTCCCTACCCCTGTCCTGCCTGCGTCCCACCCCATAAACACCAGGCACGCCCTCAAATAGAGGCTATCTACCAATACTGCAAACCTATGTACACAGAATTCCATACCCCTGTACTGCCTGCCTCCCACCCCACCAACACCAGGAACACCCTCAAATAGCCCCTAACTACGAACACTGCAAACCTATGTACACATAATTCCATACCCATGTGCTGCCTGCCTCCCATCAACACCAGTACACCCTCAAATAGACACTATCTACCAACACTGAAAACCTATATACACATAATTCCATACCCCTGTGCTGCCTGCCTCCCACCCCACCAACACCAGGAACACCCTCAAAAAGCCCATGACTATCAACATTGCAAACCTATGTACACATACTTCCACACCCCTGTGATGCCTGCCTCCCACCCCACAAACACCAGCAACACCCTCAAAAAGACGCTATCTACAAACACTGCAAACCTATGTACACATAATTCCATACCCCATTCCGGCCTGCCTCCCACCCGACCAACACCAGGAACACCCTGAAATAGACATTATCTGTCAACACTGCAAACCTATGTACACATAATTCCACACCCCTCTGCTGCCTGTCTCCCACCCCATTAACAACAGGAACACCCTCAAATAGCCACTATCTATCAACACTGCAAACATATGTACACATAATTCCATACCCCTGTGCTGCCTGCCTCCCACCCCACCAACACCAGGAATACCCTCCAATAGACGCTATCTATGAACACTGCAAACACTGTACACATAATTCCATGCCCCTGTGTTGCCTGCCTCCCACCCCACCAACACCAGGATTACCCTCCAATAGACGCTATCTACGAACACTGCAATCCTATGTACACATAATTCCATACCCATGTGCTGCCTGCCTCCCAACAACACCAGGAACACGCTCAAATAGACACTATCTACCAACCATACAAACCTATGTGCACATAATTACATACCCCTGTGCTGCATGCCTCCCACCCACCAACACCAGGAACATCCTCAAATAGCCCCTAACTACCAACACTGCAAAACTATGTACACATAATTCCATACCCCTGTTTTTCCCGCCTCCCACCCCACCAACACTGGGAACACCCTCAAATAGCCCCTAACTTCCAACACTGCAAACCTATGTACACATACTTCCATACCCCTGTGCTTCCTGCCTCCCACCCCACCCACACCAGGAACCCCCTCAAATAGCCACTTTCTACCAACACTGCAAACCTATGTACACATAATTCCATACCCCACTGCTGCCTGCCTCCCACCCAGGAACACCCTCAAATAGCCCCTAACTACCAACACTGCAAAAGTATGTATACATAATTCCATACCCCTGTTTTTCCCGCCTCCCACCCCACCAACACTGGGAACGCCCTCAAATAGCCCCTAACTTCCAACACTGCAAACCTATGTACACATACATCCATAACCCTGTGCTGCCTCCCACCCCACCAATAAAAGGAACCCCCTCAAATAGACCCTATCTACCCACACTGCAAACCTATGTACACATAATTCCATACCCCTGTCCTGCCTGCCTCACACCCGACCAACACCAGGAACACCCTCAAATAGCCACTATCTACCAACACTGCAAACCTATGTACACATAATTCCATACCACTCTGCTGCCTGCCTCCCACCCCACTAACAACAGGAACACCCTCAAATAGCCACTATCTACCAACACTGCAAACGGATGTACACATAATTCCATACCCCTGTGCTGACTGCCTCCCACCCCACAAACACCAGGAACACCCTCAAATAGACGCTATCTACGAACACTGCATACCTATGTACACATACTCCCACACCCCTGTGCTGCCTGCCTCCCACCCCACCAACACCAAGAACCCCCTTAAATAGACACTATCTACCCACACTGCAAACCTATGTACACATAATTCCATACCCCTGTCCTGCCTGCCTCCCGCCCCACAAACACCAGGAACACCCTCAAATAGATGCTATCTACGAACACTGCAAACCTATGTAGACATAATTCCATACCCCAGTCCGGCCTGCCTCCCACCGACAACACCAGGAACACCCTCAAATAGCCACTATCTTCCAACACTGCAAACCTATGTACACATAATTCCATACCCCTCTGCTGTCTGCCTCCAACCCCACTAACAACAGGAACACCCTCAAATAGCCACTATCTACCAACACTGCAAACCTATGTACACATAATTCCATACCCCACTGCTGCCTGCCTCCCACCCAGGAACACCCTCAAATAGCCCCTAACTACCAACACTGCAAAAGTATGTATACATAATTCCATACCACTGTTTTTCCCGCCTCCCACCCCACCAACACTGGGAACACCCTCAAATAGCCCCTAACTTCCAACACTGCAAACCTATGTACACATAATTCCATACCACTCTGCTGCCTGCCTCCCACCCCACTAACAACAGGAACACCCTCAAATAGCCACTATCTACCAACACATTAAACGGATGTACACATAATTCCATACCCCTGTCATGCCTGCCTCCCACCCCAGAAAACCCAGGAACACCCTCAAATAGACGCTATCTACGAACACTGCAAACCTATGTACACATAATTCCATACCCCTTTCCGGCCTGCCTCCCACCCGACCAACACCAGGAACACCCTCAAATAGCCACTATCTACCAACACTGCAAACCTATGTACACATAATTCCATACCACTCTGCTGCCTGCCTCCCACCCCACTAACAACAGGAACACCCTCAAATAGCCACTATCTACCAACACTGCAAACGGATGTACACATAATTCCATACCCCTGTGCTGACTGCCTCCCACCCTACAAACACCAGGAACACCCTCAAATAGACGCTATCTACGAACACTGCAAACCTATGTACACATACTCCCACACCCCTGTGCTGCCTGCCTCCCAACCCACCAACACCAAGAACCCCCTTAAATAGACACTATCTACCCACACTGCAAACCTATGTACACATAATTCCATACCCCTGTCCTGCCTGCCTCCCGCCCCACACACACCAGGAACACCTCAAATAGATGCTATCTATGAACACTGCAAACCTATGTACACATAATTCCATACCCTATTCTGGCCTGCCTCCCACCGACAACACCAGGAACACCCTCAAATAGCCACTATCTTCCAACACTGCAAACCTATGTACACATACTTCCATACCCCTCTGCTGTCTGCCTCCAACCCCACTAACAACAGGAACACCCTCAAATAGCCACTATCTACCAACACTGCAAACGTTTGTACACATAATTCCATACCCCTGTGCTGCCTGCCTGCCACCCCAACAAACCCCAGTAATATCCTCCAATAGACGCTATCTACGAACACTGCAAACCTATGTACACATAATTCCATACCCATGTGCTGCCTGCCTCCCAACAACACCAGGAACACCCTCAAATAGAAATTATCAACCAACCATGCAAACCTATGTACACATAATTCCATACCTCTTTGCTGCCTGCCTCCCACCCAACAACACCAGGAACACCCTCAAATAGCCCCTATCTACCAACACTGCAAAAGTATATACACAGAATTCCATACCCCTGTTGTTCCCGCCTCCCACCCCACCAACACTAGGAACACCCTCAAATAGCCCCTAACTTCCAACACTGCAAACCTATGTACACATACTTCCATACCCCTGTGCTGCCTGCCTCCCACCCCACCAACACCAGGATCCCCCTCAAATAGCCACTTTCTACCAACACTGCAAATCTATGTACACATAATTCCATACCCCTGTCCTGCCTGCCTCCCACCCCACAAACACCAGGAACACCCTCAAATAGACGCTATCTATAAACACTGCATACCTATGTACACATAATTCCATACCCCACTACTGCCTGCCTCCCACCCCACCAACACCAGGAACCCCCTTAAATAAACACTATTTACCAACACTGCAAATCTAAGTACACATAATTCCATACCCCTGTCCTGCCTGCCTCCCACCCCACAATCACCAGGAACACCCTCAAATAGTCGCTATCTATGAACACTGCAAACCTATGTACACATAATTCCATACCCCATTCCGGCCTGCCTCCCACCCGACCAACACCAGGAACACCCTGAAATAGACACTATCTGTCAACACTGCAAACCTATGTACACATAATTCCATATCCCTCTGCTGCCTGTCTCCCACCCCACTAACAACAGGAACACCCTCAAATAGCCACTATCTATCAACACTGCAAACGTATGTACACATAATTCCATACCCCTGTGCTGCCTGCCTCCCAGCCCACCAACACCAGGAATACCCTCCAATAGACGCTATCTACGAACACTGCAAACACTGTACACATAATTCCATACCCCTGTGTTGCCTGCCTCCCACCCCACCAACACCAGGATTACCCTCCAATAGACGCTATCTACGAACACTGCAATCCTATGTACACATAATTCCATACCCATGTGCTACCTGCCTCCCAACAACACCAGGAACACGCTCAAATAGACACTATCTACCAACCATACAAACCTATGTGCACATAATTACATACCCCTGTGCTGCATGCCTCCCACCCACCAACACCAGGAACATCCTCAAATAGCCCCTAACTACCAACACTGCAAAACTATGTACACATAATTCCATAACCCTGTGCTGCCTGCCTCCCACCCCAACAAACCCCAGTAATATCCTCCAATAGACGCTATCTACGAACACTGCTAACCTATGTACACATAATTCCATACCCATGTGCTGCCTGCCTCCCAACAACACCAGGAACACCCTCAAATAGACACTATCAACCAACCATGCAAACCTATGTACACATAATTCCATACCTCTTTGCTGCCTGCCTCCCACCCAACAACACCAGGAACACCCTCAAATAGCCCCTATCTACCAACACTGCAAAAGTATGTACACATAATTCCATACCCCTGTTTTTCCCGCCTCGCACCCCACCAACACTGGGAACACCCTCAAATAGCCCCTAACTTCCAACACTGCAAACCTATGTACACATACTTCCATACCCCTGTGCTGCCTGCCTCCCACCCCACCAACACCAGGAACCCCCTCAAATAGCCACTTTCTACCAACACTGCAAATCTATGTACACATAATTCCATACCCGTGTCCTGCCTGCCTCCCACCCCACAACCACCAGGAACATCCTCAAATAGCCCCTAACTACCAACACTGCAAAACTATGTACACATAATTCCATAACCCTGTGCTGCCTGCCTCCCACCCCAACAAACCCCAGTAATATCCTCCAATAGACGCTATCTACGAACACTGCTAACCTATGTACACATAATTCCATACCCATGTGCTGCCTGCCTCCCAACAACACCAGGAACACCATCAAATAGACACTATCAACCAACCATGCAAACCTATGTACACATAATTCCATACCTCTTTGCTGCCTGCCTCCCACCCCACTAACACCAGGAACACCCTCAAATAGCCACTATCTACCAACACTGCAAACCTATGTACACTTAATTACATACCCCTGTTTTTCCCGCCTCCCACCCCACCAACACTGGGAACACCCTCAAATGCCCCGTAACTTCCAACACTGCAAACCTATGTACACATAATTCCATACCCCACTACTGCCTGCCTCCCACCCCACCAACACCAGGAACCCCCTTAAATAAACACTATTTACCAACACTGCAAATCTATGTACACATAATTCCATACCCCTGTCCTGCCTGCCTCCCACCCCACAAACACCAGGAACACCCTCAAATAGACCCTATCTATGAACACTGCAAACCTATGTACACATAATTCCATACCCCTTTCCAGCCTGCCTCCCACCGGACCAACACCAGGAACACCCTCAAATAGCCACTATCTACCAACACTGCAAACCTATGTACACTTAATTATATACCCCTCTGCTGCCTGCCTCCCACCCCACTAACACCAGGAACACCCTCAAATCGCCACTATCTACCAACACTGCAAACCTATGTACAGATAATGCCATACCCCTGTGCAGCCTGCCTCCCACCCCACCAACACCAGGAACACCCTCCAATAGACGCTATCTTCGAACACTGACACCCTATGTACACATACTTCCATAACCCTGTGCTGCATGCCTCCACTCCACCAAAACCAGAAACCCCCTGAAATATACGCTATTTACCAACACTGCAAACCTATGTACCCATAATTCCATACTTCTGTCCTGCTTGCCTCCCACCCCATAAACACCAGGCACACCCTCAAATAGAGACTATCTACCAATACTGCAAACCTATGTACACAGAATTCCATACCCCTGTCCTGCCTGCCTACCACCCCACCAACACCAGGAACACCCTCAAATAGCCACTATCTACCAACACTGCAAACCTATGTACACAAAATTCCATACCCATCAGCTGCCTGCCTCCCACCCTACCAACACCAGGAACACCCTCAAATAGCCCATAACTATCAACATTGCAAACGTACGTACACATAATTCCATTCCCCTGTGCTGCCTGCCTCCCACCCCACCAACACCAGGAATACCCTCCAATAGACGCTATCTACGAACACTGCAAACACTGTACACATAATTCCATACCCCTGTGCTGCCTGCCTCCCACCCCACCAACACCAGGAACCCCCTTACATAGATACTATCTACCGACACTGCAAACCTATGTACACAGAATTCCATACCCCTGTCCTGCCTGCCTCCCACCCCACAAACACCAGGAACACCCTCAAATAGACGCTATCTACAAACACTGCAAAAGTATGTACATATAATTCCATACCCCATTCAGGCCTGCCTCCCACCCGACCAACACCAGGAACATACTCAAATAGCTACTATCTACCAACACTGCAAACCTATGTACACATAATTCCATACCCCTATGCTGCCTGCTTCCACGCCACTAACACCAGTAACACCCTCAAATAGCCTCTATCTACCAACACTGCAAAACTATGTACACATAATTCCATACCCCTGTGTTGCCTGCCTCCCACCCCACCAACACCAGGAACACCCTGAAATAGATGCTATCTACGAATACGGCAAACCTATGTACACATAATTCCATATGCTTGTCCTGACTGCCCCCCACCCCACCAACACCAGGAACACCCTCAATACCCACTATCTACCAACACTGCAAAACTATGTGCACATAATTCCATACCCCTCTGCTGCCTGTCTCCCACCCCACCAACACCAGGAACACCCTCAAATACCCACTATCTACCAATACTGCAAACCTATGTACACATAATTCCATACCCCTCTGCTGCCTGCCTCCCACCCCACCAACACAAGGACAACAAACACCCTCCAATAGACGCTATCTACGAACACTGCAAACCTATGTACACATAATTCCAAACACCTGTGCTGCCCTCCTCCCAACAACACCAGGAGCACCCTCAAATAGACACTATCTACCAACACTGCAAACCTATGTACACATAATTCCATACCCCTGTGCTGTTTGCCTGTCTCCCACCCCACCAACACCAGGAACACCCTCAAATAGCCCCTCACTACCAACACTGCAAACCTATGTACACATACTTACATAACCCTGTGCTGCCTGCCTCCACCCCACCAACACCAGAAACCCCCTCAAATATACGCTATATACCAACACTGCAAACCTATGTAAACATAATTCCATACCCCTGTGCTGCCTGCCTCCCACCCCACCAATACCAGGAACACCCTCAAAAAGCCTCTAACTACCAACACTTTAAACCTATGTACACATAATTCCATACCCTTGTGCTGCCTCCCATCCAACCAACACCAGCAACACCCTCAAATAGCCTCTATCTACCAACACTGCAAAACTATGTACACATAATTCCATACCCCTGTGTTGCCTGCCTCCCACCCCACCAACACCAGGAACACCCTGAAAGAGACGCTATCTACGAATACTGCAAACCTATGTACACATAATTCCATATGCTTGTCCTGACTGCCCCCCCACCCCACCAACACCAGGAACACCCTCAAATACCCACTATCTACCAACACTGCAAAACTATGTGCAAGAATTCCATACCACTCTGCTGCCTGCCTCCCACCCACCAACACCAGGAACACCCTCAAATACCCACTATCTACCAACACTGCAAACCTATGTACACAAAATTCCATACCCATCAGCTGCCTGCCTCCCACCCCACTAACACCAGGAACACCCTCAAATAGCCCATAACTATCAACATTGCAAACGTATATACACATAATTCCATTCCCCTGTGCTGCCTGCCTCCCACCCCACCAACACCAGGAATACCCTCCAATAGACGTTATCTACGAACACTGCAAACACTGTACACATACTTCCATACCCCTGTGCTGCCTGCCTCCCACCCCACCAACACCAGGAACCCCCTTAAGTAGACACTAGCTACCCACACTGCAAACCTATGTACACAGAATTCCATACCCCTGTCCTGCCTGCCTCCCACACCACAAACACCAGGAACACCCTCAAGTAGACGCTATCTACGAACACTGCAAACCTATGTACACATAATTCCATACCCCATTCAGGCCTGCCTCCCACCCGACCAACACCAGGAACACACTCAAATAGCTACTATCTACCAACACTGCAAACCTATGTACACATAATTCCATACCCCTATGCTGCCTGCTTCCACGCCACTAACACCAGTAACACCCTCAAATAGCCACTATCTACCAACACTGTAAACCTATGTAAACATAATCCCATACCCCTGTGCTGCCTGCCTCCTACCCCACCAATACCAGGAACACCCTCAAAAAGCCTCTAACTACCAACACTGCAAACCTATGTACACATAATTCCATACCCCTGTGCTGCCTTCCATCCAACCAACACCAGCAACACCCTCAAATAGCCTCTATCTACCAACACTGCAAAACTATGTACACATAATTCCATACCCCTGTACTGCCTGCCTCCCACCCCACCAACACCAGGAACACCCTCAAATAGCCCCTAACTACGAACACTGCAAACCTATGTACACATAATTCCATACCCCTGTGCTGCCTGCCTCCCACCCCACCAACACCAGGAACACCCTCAAAAAGCCCATGACTATCAACATTGCAAACCTATGTACACATACTTCCACACCCCTGTGATGCCTGCCTCCCACCCCACAAACACCAGCAACACCCTCAAAAAGACGCTATCTACAAACACTGCAAACCTATGTACACATAATTCCATACCCCATTCCGGCCTGCCTCCCACCCGACCAACACCAGGAACACCCTGAAATAGCCACTTTCTGTCAACACTGCAAACCTATGTACACATAATTCCATACCCCTCTGCTGCCTGTCTCCCACCCCATTAACAACAGGAACACCCTCAAATAGCCACTATCTATCAACACTGCAAACGTATGTACACATAATTCCATACCCCTGTGCTGCCTGCCTCCCACCCCACCAACACCAGGAATACCCTCCAATAGACGCTATCTACGAACACTGCAAACACTGTACACATAATTCCATACCCCTGTGTTGCCTGCCTCCCACCCCACCAACACCAGGATTACCCTCCAATAGACGCTATCTACGAACACTGCAATCCTATGTACACATAATTCCATACCCATGTGCTGCCTTCCTCCCAACAACACCAGGAACACGCTCAAATAGACACTATCTACCAACCACACAAACCTATGTGCACATAATTACATACCCCTGTGCTGCATGCCTCCCACCCACCAACACCAGGAACATCCTCAAATAGCCCCTAACTACCAACACTGCAAAACTATGTACACATAATTCCATACCCCTGTTTTTCCCGCCTCCCACCCCACCAACACTGGGAACACCCTCAAATAGCCCCTAACTTCCAACACTGCAAACCTATGTACACATACTTCCATACCCCTGTGCTTCCTGCCTCCCACCCCACCAACACCAGGAACCCCCTCAAATAGCCACTTTCTACCAACACTGCAAACCTATGTACACATAATTCCATACCCCACTGCTGCCTGCCTCCCACCCAGGAACACCCTCAAATAGCCCCTAACTACCAACACTGCAAAAGTATGTATACATAATTCCATACCCCTGTTTTTCCCGCCTCCCACCCCACCAACACTGGGAACACCCTCAAATAGCCCCTAACTTCCAACACTGCAAACCTATGTACACATACTTCCATAACCCTGTGCTGCCTCCCACCCCACCAATAAAAGGAACCCCCTCAAATAGACCCTATCTACCCACACTGCAAACCTATGTACACATAATTCCATACCCCTGTCCTGCCTGCCTCACACCCGACCAACACCAGGAACACCCTCAAATAGCCACTATCTACCAACACTGCAAACCTATGTACACATAATTCCATACCACTCTGCTGCCTGCCTCCCACCCCACTAACAACAGGAACACCCTCAAATAGCCACTATCTACCAACACTGCAAACGGATGTACACATAATTCCATACCCCTGTGCTGAATGCCTCCCACCCTACAAACACCAGGAACACCCTCAAATAGACGCTATCTACGAACACTGCAAACCTATGTACACATACTCCCACACCCCTGTGCTGCCTGCCTCCCAACCCACCAACACCAAGAACCCCCTTAAATAGACACTATCTACCCACACTGCAAACCTATGTACACATAATTCCATACCCCTGTCCTGCCTGCCTCCCGCCCCACAAACACCAGGAACACCCTCAAATAGATGCTATCTACGAACACTGCAAACCTATGTAGACATAATTCCATACCCCAGTCCGGCCTGCCTCCCACCGACAACACCAGGAACACCCTCAAATAGCCACTATCTTCCAACACTGCAAACCTATGTACACATAATTCCATACCCCTCTGCTGTCTGCCTCCAACCCCACTAACAACAGGAACACCCTCAAATAGCCACTATCTACCAACACTGCAAACCTATGTACACATAATTCCATACCCCACTGCTGCCTGCCTCCCACCCAGGAACACCCTCAAATAGCCCCTAACTACCAACACTGCAAAAGTATGTATACATAATTCCATATCCCTGTTTTTCCCGCCTCCCACCCCACCAACACTGGGAACACCCTCAAATAGCCCCTAACTTCCAACACTGCAAACCTATGTACACATAATTCCATACCACTCTGCTGCCTGCCTCCCACCCCACTAACAACAGGAACACCCTCAAATAGCCACTATCTACCAACACTGCAAACGGATGTACACATAATTCCATACCCCTGTGCTGAATGCCTCCCACCCTACAAACACCAGGAACACCCTCAAATAGACGCTATCTACGAACACTGCAAACCTATGTACACATACTCCCACACCCCTGTGCTGCCTGCCTCCCAACCCACCAACACCAAGAACCCCCTTAAATAGACACTATCTACCCACACTGCAAACCTATGTACACATAATTCCATACCCCTGTCCTGCCTGCCTCCCGCCCCACACACACCAGGAACACCCTCAAATAGATGCTATCTATGAACACTGCAAACCTATGTACACATAATTCCATACCCTATTCTGGCCTGCCTCCCACCGACAACACCAGGAACACCCTCAAATAGCCACTATCTTCCAACACTGCAAACCTATGTACACATACTTCCATACCCCTCTGCTGTCTGCCTCCAACCCCACTAACAACAGGAACACCATCAAATAGCCACTATCTACCAACACTGCAAACGTTTGTACACATAATTCCATACCCCTGTGCTGCCTGCCTGCCACCCCAACAAACCCCAGTAATATCCTCCAATAGACGCTATCTACGAACACTGCAAACCTATGTACACATAATTCCATACCCATGTGCTGTCTGCCTCCCAACAACACCAGGAACACCCTCAAATAGAAATTATCAACCAACCATGCAAACCTATGTACACATAATTCCATACCTCTTTGCTGCCTGCCTCCCACCCAACAACACCAGGAACACCCTCAAATAGCCCCTATCTACCAACACTGCAAAAGTATATACACAGAATTCCATACCCCTGTTGTTCCCGCCTCCCACCCCACCAACACTAGGAACACCCTCAAATAGCCCCTAACTTCCAACACTGCAAACCTATGTACACATACTTCCATACCCCTGTGCTGCCTGCCTCCCACCCCACCAACACCAGGATCCCCCTCAAATAGCCACTTTCTACCAACACTGCAAATCTATGTACACATAATTCCATACCCCTGTCCTGCCTGCCTCCCACCCCACAAACACCAGGAACACCCTCAAATAGACGCTATCTATAAACACTGCATACCTATGTACACATAATTCCATACCCCACTACTGCCTGCCTCCCACCCCACCAACACCAGGAACCCCCTTAAATAAACACTATTTACCAACACTGCAAATCTAAGTACACATAATTCCATACCCCTGTCCTGCCTGCCTCCCACCCCACAATCACCAGGAACACCCTCAAATAGTCGCTATCTATGAACACTGCAAACCTATGTACACATAATTCCATACCCCATTCCGGCCTGCCTCCCACCCGACCAACACCAGGAACACCCTGAAATAGACACTATCTGTCAACACTGCAAACCTATGTACACATAATTCCATACCCCTCTGCTGCCTGTCTCCCACCCCACTAACAACAGGAACACCCTCAAATAGCCACTATCTATCAACACTGCAAACGTATGTACACATAATTCCATACCCCTGTGCTGCCTGCCTCCCAGCCCACCAACACCAGGAATACCCTCCAATAGACGCTATCTACGAACACTGCAAACACTGTACACATAATTCCATACCCCTGTGTTGCCTGCCTCCCACCCCACCAACACCAGGATTACCCTCCAATAGACGCTATCTACGAACACTGCAATCCTATGTACACATAATTCCATACCCATGTGCTGCCTGCCTCCCAACAACACCAGGAACACGCTCAAATAGACACTATCTACCAACCATACAAACCTATGTGCACATAATTACATACCCCTGTGCTGCATGCCTCCCACCCACCAACACCAGGAACATCCTCAAATAGCCCCTAACTACCAACACTGCAAAACTATGTACACATAATTCCATAACCCTGTGCTGCCTGCCTCCCACCCCAACAAACCCCAGTAATATCCTCCAATAGACGCTATCTACGAACACTGCTAACCTATGTACACATAATTCCATACCCATGTGCTGCCTGCCTCCCAACAACACCAGGAACACCCTCAAATAGACACTATCAACCAACCATGCAAACCTATGTACACATAATTCCATACCTCTTTGCTGCCTGCCTCCCACCCAACAACACCAGGAACACCCTCAAATAGCCCCTATCTACCAACACTGCAAAAGTATGTACACATAATTCCATACCCCTGTTTTTCCCGCCTCACACCCCACCAACACTGGGAACACCCTCAAATAGCCCCTAACTTCCAACACTGCAAACCTATGTACACATACTTCCATACCCCTGTGCTGCCTGCCTCCCACCCCACCAACACCAGGAACCCCCTCAAATAGCCACTTTCTACCAACACTGCAAATCTATGTACACATAATTCCATACCCGTGTCCTGCCTGCCTCCCACCCCACAACCACCAGGAACACCCTCAAATAGACGCTATCTAGGAACACTGCAAACCTATGTACACATAATTCCATACCCCTTTCCGGCCTGCCTCCCACCGGACCAAGACCAGGAACACCCTCAAATAGCCACTATCTACCAACACTGCAAACCTATGTACACTTAATTACATACCCCTGTTTTTCCCGCCTCCCACCCCACCAACACTGGGAACACCCTCAAATGGCCCGTAACTTCCAACACTGCAAACCTATGTACACATAATTCCATACCCCACTACTGCCTGCCTCCCACCCCACCAACACCAGGAACCCCCTTAAATAAACACTATTTACCAACACTGCAAATCTATGTACACATAATTCCATACCCCTGTCCTGCCTGCCTCCCACCCCACAAACACCAGGAACACCCTCAAATAGACCCTATCTATGAACACTGCAAACCTATGTACACATAATTCCATACCCCTTTCCAGCCTGCCTCCCACCGGACCAACACCAGGAACACCCTCAAATAGCCACTATCTACCAACACTGCAAACCTATGTACACATAATTCCATACCCCTATGCTGCCTGCTTCCACGCCACTAACACCAGTAACACCCTCAAATAGCCTCTATCTACCAACACTGCAAAACTATGTACACATAATTCCATACCCCTGTGTTGCCTGCCTCCCACCCCACCAACACCAGGAACACCCTGAAATAGATGCTATCTACGAATACGGCAAACCTATGTACACATAATTCCATATGCTTGTCCTGACTGCCCCCCACCCCACCAACACCAGGAACACCCTCAATACCCACTATCTACCAACACTGCAAAACTATGTGCACATAATTCCATACCCCTCTGCTGCCTGCCTCCCACCCCACCAACACCAGGAACACCCTCAAATACCCACTATCTACCAATACTGCAAACCTATGTACACATAATTCCATACCCCTCTGCTGCCTGCCTCCCACCCCACCAACACAAGGACAACAAACACCCTCCAATAGACGCTATCTACGAACACTGCAAACCTATGTACACATAATTCCAAACACCTGTGCTGCCCGCCTCCCAACAACACCAGGAGCACCCTCAAATAGACACTATCTACCAACACTGCAAACCTATGTACACATAATTCCATACCCCTGTGCTGTTTGCCTGTCTCCCACCCCACCAACACCAGGAAAACCCTCAAATAGCCCCTCACTACCAACACTGCAAACCTATGTACACATACTTCCATAACCCTGTGCTGCCTGCCTCCACCCCACCAACACCAGAAACCCCCTCAAATATACGCTATATACCAACACTGCAAACCTATGTAAACATAATTCCATACCCCTGTGCTGCCTGCCTCCCACCCCACCAATACCAGGAACACCCTCAAAAAGCCTCTAACTACCAACACTTTAAACCTATGTACACATAATTCCATACCCTTGTGCTGCCTCCCATCCAACCAACACCAGCAACACCCTCAAATAGCCTCTATCTACCAACACTGCAAAACTATGTACACATAATTCCATACCCCTGTGTTGCCTGCCTCCCACCCCACCAACACCAGGAACACCCTGAAATAGACGCTATCTACGAATACTGCAAACCTATGTACACATAATTCCATATGCTTGTCCTGACTGCCCCCCCACCCCACCAACACCAGGAACACCCTCAAATACCCACTATCTACCAACACTGCAAAACTATGTGCAAAAATTCCATACCACTCTGCTGCCTGCCTCCCACCCACCAACACCAGGAACACCCTCAAATACCCACTATCTACCAACACTGCAAACCTATGTACACAAAATTCCATACCCATCAGCTGCCTGCCTCCCACCCCACCAACACCAGGAACACCCTCAAATAGCCCATAACTATCAACATTGCAAACGTATGTACACATAATTCCATTCCCCTGTGCTGCCTGCCTCCCACCCCACCAACACCAGGAATACCCTCCAATAGACGTTATCTACGAACACTGCAAACACTGTACACATACTTCCATACCCCTGTGCTGCCTGCCTCCCACCCCACCAACACCAGGAACCCCCTTAAGTAGACACTAGCTACCCACACTGCAAACCTATGTACACAGAATTCCATACCCCTGTCCTGCCTGCCTCCCACACCACAAACACCAGGAACACCCTCAAGTAGACGCTATCTACGAACACTGCAAACCTATGTACACATAATTCCATACCCCATTCAGGCCTGCCTCCCACCCGACCAACACCAGGAACACACTCAAATAGCTACTATCTACCAACACTGCAAACCTATGTACACATAATTCCATACCCCTATGCTGCCTGCTTCCACGCCACTAACACCAGTAACACCCTCAAATAGCCACTATCTACCAACACTGTAAACCTATGTAAACATAATCCCATACCCCTGTGCTGCCTGCCTCCTACCCCACCAATACCAGGAACACCCTCAAAAAGCCTCTAACTACCAACACTGCAAACCTATGTACACATAATTCCATACCCCTGTGCTGCCTTCCATCCAACCAACACCAGCAACACCCTCAAATAGCCTCTATCTACCAACACTGCAAAACTATGTACACATAATTCCATACCCCTGTACTGCCTGCCTCCCACCCCACCAACACCAGGAACACCCTCAAATAGCCCCTAACTACGAACACTGCAAACCTATGTGCACATAATTCCATACCCCTGTGCTGCCTGCCTCCCACCCCACCAACACCAGGAACACCCTCAAAAAGCCCATGACTATCAACATTGCAAACCTATGTACACATACTTCCACACCCCTGTGATGCCTGCCTCCCACACCACAAACACCAGCAACACCCTCAAAAAGACGCTATCTACAAACACTGCAAACCTATGTACACATAATTCCATACCCCATTCCGGCCTGCCTCCCACCCGACCAACACCAGGAACATCCTGAAATAGACACTATCTGTCAACACTGCAAACCTATGTACACATAATTCCATACCCCTCTGCTGCCTGTCTCCCACCCCATTAACAACAGGAACACCCTCAAATAGCCACTATCTATCAACACTGCAAACGTATGTACACATAATTCCATACCCCTGTGCTGCCTGCCTCCCACCCCACCAACACCAGGAATACCCTCCAATAGACGCTATCTATGAACACTGCAAACACTGTACACATAATTCCATACCCCTGTGTTGCCTGCCTCCCACCCCACCAACACCAGGATTACCCTCCAATAGACGCTATCTACGAACACTGCAATCCTATGTACACATAATTCCATACCCATGTGCTGCCTGCCTCCCAACAACACCAGGAACACGCTCAAATAGACACTATCTACCAACCATACAAACCTATGTGCACATAATTACATACCCCTGTGCTGCATGCCTCCCACCCACCAACACCAGGAACATCCTCAAATAGCCCCTAACTACCAACACTGCAAAACTATGTACACATAATTCCATACCCCTTTTTTTCCCGCCTCCCACCCCACCAACACTGGGAACACCCTCAAATAGCCCCTAACTTCCAACACTGCAAACCTATGTACACATACTTCCATACCCCTGTGCTTCCTGCCTCCCACCCCACCAACACCAGGAACCCCCTCAAATAGCCACTTTCTACCAACACTGCAAACCTATGTACACATAATTCCATACCCCACTGCTGCCTGCCTCCCACCCAGGAACACCCTCAAATAGCCCCTAACTACCAACACTGCAAAAGTATGTATACATAATTCCATACCCCTGTTTTTCCCGCCTCCCACCCCACCAACACTGGGAACACCCTCAAATAGCCCCTAACTTCCAACACTGCAAACCTATGTACACATACTTCCATAACCCTGTGCTGCCTCCCACCCCACCAATAAAAGGAACCCCCTCAAATAGACCCTATCTACCCACAATGCAAACCTATGTACACATAATTCCATACCCCTGTCCTGCCTGCCTCACACCCGACCAACACCAGGAACACCCTCAAATAGCCACTATCTACCAACACTGCAAACCTATGTACACATAATTCCATACCACTCTGCTGCCTGCCTCCCACCCCACTAACAACAGGAACACCCTCAAATAGCCACTATCTACCAACACTGCAAACGGATGTACACATAATTCCATACCCCTGTGCTGACTGCCTCCCACCCCACAAACACCAGGAACACCCTCAAATAGACGCTATCTACGAACACTGCATACCTATGTACACATACTCCCACACCCCTGTGCTGCCTGCCTCCCACCCCACCAACACCAAGAACCCCCTTAAATAGACACTATCTACCCACACTGCAAACCTATGTACACATAATTCCATACCCCTGTCCTGCCTGCCTCCCGCCCCACAAACACCAGGAACACCCTCAAATAGATGCTATCTACGAACACTGCAAACCTATGTAGACATAATTCCATACCCCATTCCGGCCTGCCTCCCACCGACAACACCAGGAACACCCTCAACTAGCCACTATCTTCCAACACTGCAAACCTATGTACACATAATTCCATACCCCTCTGCTGTCTGCCTCCAGCCCCACTAACAACAGGAACACCCTCAAATAGCCACTATCTACCAACACTGCAAACCTATGTACACATAATTCCATACCCCATTCCGGCCTGCCTCCCACCCGACCAACACCAGGAACATCCTGAAATAGACACTATCTGTCAACACTGCAAACCTATGTACACATAATTCCATACCCCTCTGCTGCCTGTCTCCCACCCCATTAACAACAGGAACACCCTCAAATAGCCACTATCTATCAACACTGCAAACGTATGTACACATAATTCCATACCCCTGTGCTGCCTGCCTCCCACCCCACCAACACCAGGAATACCCTCCAATAGACGCTATCTATGAACACTGCAAACACTGTACACATAATTCCATACCCCTGTGTTGCCTGCCTCCCACCCCACCAACACCAGGATTACCCTCCAATAGACGCTATCTACGAACACTGCAATCCTATGTACACATAATTCCATACCCATGTGCTGCCTGCCTCCCAACAACACCAGGAACACGCTCAAATAGACACTATCTACCAACCATACAAACCTATGTGCACATAATTACATACCCCTGTGCTGCATGCCTCCCACCCACCAACACCAGGAACATCCTCAAATAGCCCCTAACTACCAACACTGCAAAACTATGTACACATAATTCCATACCCCTTTTTTTCCCGCCTCCCACCCCACCAACACTGGGAACACCCTCAAATAGCCCCTAACTTCCAACACTGCAAACCTATGTACACATACTTCCATACCCCTGTGCTTCCTGCCTCCCACCCCACCAACACCAGGAACCCCCTCAAATAGCCACTTTCTACCAACACTGCAAACCTATGTACACATAATTCCATACCCCACTGCTGCCTGCCTCCCACCCAGGAACACCCTCAAATAGCCCCTAACTACCAACACTGCAAAAGTATGTATACATAATTCCATACCCCTGTTTTTCCCGCCTCCCACCCCACCAACACTGGGAACACCCTCAAATAGCCCCTAACTTCCAACACTGCAAACCTATGTACACATACTTCCATAACCCTGTGCTGCCTCCCACCCCACCAATAAAAGGAACCCCCTCAAATAGACCCTATCTACCCACAATGCAAACCTATGTACACATAATTCCATACCCCTGTCCTGCCTGCCTCACACCCGACCAACACCAGGAACACCCTCAAATAGCCACTATCTACCAACACTGCAAACCTATGTACACATAATTCCATACCACTCTGCTGCCTGCCTCCCACCCCACTAACAACAGGAACACCCTCAAATAGCCACTATCTACCAACACTGCAAACGGATGTACACATAATTCCATACCCCTGTGCTGACTGCCTCCCACCCCACAAACACCAGGAACACCCTCAAATAGACGCTATCTACGAACACTGCATACCTATGTACACATACTCCCACACCCCTGTGCTGCCTGCCTCCCACCCCACCAACACCAAGAACCCCCTTAAATAGACACTATCTACCCACACTGCAAACCTATGTACACATAATTCCATACCCCTGTCCTGCCTGCCTCCCGCCCCACAAACACCAGGAACACCCTCAAATAGATGCTATCTACGAACACTGCAAACCTATGTAGACATAATTCCATACCCCATTCCGGCCTGCCTCCCACCGACAACACCAGGAACACCCTCAACTAGCCACTATCTTCCAACACTGCAAACCTATGTACACATAATTCCATACCCCTCTGCTGTCTGCCTCCAGCCCCACTAACAACAGGAACACCCTCAAATAGCCACTATCTACCAACACTGCAAACCTATGTACACATAATTCCATACCCCACTGCTGCCTGCCTCCCACCCAGGAACACCCTCAAATAGCCCCTAACTACCAACACTGCAAAAGTATGTATACATAATTCCATACCCCTGTTTTTCCCGCCTCCCACCCCACCAACACTGGGAACACCCTCAAATAGCCCCTAACTTCCAACACTGCAAACCTATGTACACATAATTCCATACCACTCTGCTGCCTGCCTCCCACCCCACTAACAACAGGAACACCCTCAAATAGCCACTATCTACCAACACTGCAAACGGATGTACACATAATTCCATACCCCTGTCATGCCTGCCTCCCACCCCAGAAAACCCAGGAACACCCTCAAATAGACGCTATCTACGAACACTGCAAACCTATGTACACATAATTCCATACCCCTTTCCGGCCTGCCTCCCACCCGACCAACACCAGGAACACCCTCAAATAGCCACTATCTACCAACACTGCAAACCTATGTACACATAATTCCATACCACTCTGCTGCCTGCCTCCCACCCCACTAACAACAGGAACACCCTCAAATAGCCACTATCTACCAACACTGCAAACGGATGTACACATAATTCCATACCCCTGTGCTGACTGCCTCCCACCCTACAAACACCAGGAACACCCTCAAATAGACGCTATCTACGAACACTGCAAACCTATGTACACATACTCCCACACCCCTGTGCTGCCTGCCTCCCAACCCACCAACACCAAGAACCCCCTTAAATAGACACTATCTACCCACACTGCAAACCTATGTACACATAATTCCATACCCCTGTCCTGCCTGCCTCCCGCCCCACACACACCAGGAACCCCCTCAAATAGATGCTATCTATGAACACTGCAAACCTATGTACACATAATTCCATACCCTATTGTGGCCTGCCTCCCACCGACAACACCAGGAACACCCTCAAATAGCCACTATCTTCCAACACTGCAAACCTATGTACACATACTTCCATACCCCTCTGCTGTCTGCCTCCAACCCCACTAACAACAGGAACACCCTCAAATAGCCACTATCTACCAACACTGCAAACGTTTGTACACATAATTCCATACCCCTGTGCTGCCTGCCTGCCACCCCAACAAACCCCAGTAATATCCTCCAATAGACGCTATCTACGAACACTGCAAACCTATGTACACATAATTCCATACCCATGTGCTGCCTGCCTCCCAACAACACCAGGAACACCCTCAAATAGAAACTATCAACCAACCATGCAAACCTATGTACACATAATTCCATACCTCTTTGCTGCCTGCCTCCCACCCAACAACACCAGGAACACCCTCAAATAGCCCCTATCTACCAACACTGCAAAAGTATATACACAGAATTCCATACCCCTGTTGTTCCCGCCTCCCACCCCACCAACACTAGGAACACCCTCAAATAGCCCCTAACTTCCAACACTGCAAACCTATGTACACATACTTCCATACCCCTGTGCTGCCTGCCTCCCACCCCACCAACACCAGGATCCCCCTCAAATAGCCACTTTCTACCAACACTGCAAATCTATGTACACATAATTCCATACCCCTGTCCTGCCTGCCTCCCACCCCACAAACACCAGGAACACCCTCAAATAGACGCTATCTATAAACACTGCATACCTATGTACACATAATTCCATACCCCACTACTGCCTGCCTCCCACCCCACCAACACCAGGAACCCCCTTAAATAAACACTATTTACCAACACTGCAAATCTAAGTACACATAATTCCATACCCCTGTCCTGCCTCCCTCCCACCCCACAAACACCAGGAACACCCTCAAATAGACGCTATCTATGAACACTGCAAACCTATGTACACATAATTCCATACCCCATTCCGGCCTGCCTCCCACCCGACCAACACCAGGAACACCCTGAAATAGACACTATCTGTCAACACTGCAAACCTATGTACACATAATTCCATACCCCTCTGCTGCCTGTGTCCCACCCCACTAACAACAGGAACACCCTCAAATAGCCACTATCTATCAACACTGCAAACGTATGTACACATAATTCCATACCCCTGTGCTGCCTGCCTCCCACCCCACCAACACCAGGAATACCCTCCAATAGACGCTATCTACGAACACTGCAAACACTGTACACATAATTCCATACCCCTGTGTTGCCTGCCTCCCATCCCACCAACACCAGGATTACCCTCCAATAGACGCTATCTACGAACACTGCAATCCTATGTACACATAATTCCATACCCATGTGCTGCCTGCCTCCCAACAACACCAGGAACACGCTCAAATAGACACTATCTACCAACCATACAAACCTATGTGCACATAATTACATACCCCTGTGCTGCATGCCTCCCACCCACCAACACCAGGAACATCCTCAAATAGCCCCTAACTACCAACACTGCAAAACTATGTACACATAATTCCATACCCCTGTTTTTCCCGCCTCCCACCCCACCAACACTGGGAACACCCTCAAATAGCCCCTAACTTCCAACACTGCAAACCTATGTACACATACTTCAATACCCCTGTGCTTCCTGCCTCCCACCCCACCAACACCAGGAACCCCCTCAAATAGCCACTTTCTACCAACACTGCAAACCTATGTACACATAATTCCATACCCCACTGCTGCCTGCCTCCCACCCAGGAACACCCTCAAATAGCCCCTAACTACCAACACTGCAAAAGTATGTATACATAATTCCATACCCCTGTTTTTCCCGCCTCCCACCCCACCAACACTGGGAACACCCTCAAATAGCCCCTAACTTCCAACACTGCAAACCTATGTACACATACTTCCATAACCCTGTGCTGCCTCCCACCCCACCAATAAAAGGAACCCCCTCAAATAGACCCTATCTACCCACACTGCAAACCTATGTACACATAATTCCATACCCCTGTCCTGCCTGCCTCACACCCGACCAACACCAGGAACACCCTCAAATAGCCACTATCTACCAAAACTGCAAACCTATGTACACATAATTCCATACCACTCTGCTGCCTGCCTCCCACCCCACTAACAACAGGAACACCCTCAAATAGCCACTATCTACCAACACTGCAAACGGATGTACACATAATTCCATACCCCTGTGCTGACTGCCTCCCACCCCACAAACACCAGGAACACCCTCAAATAGACGCTATCTACGAACACTGCATACCTATGTACACATACTCCCACACCCCTGTGCTGCCTGCCTCCCACCCCACCAACACCAAGAACCCCCTTAAATAGACACTATCTACCCACACTGCAAACCTATGTACACATAATTCCATACCCCTGTCCTGCCTGCCTCCCGCCCCACAAACACCAGGAACACCCTCAAATAGATGCTATCTACGAACACTGCAAACCTATGTAGACATAATTCCATACCCCATTCCGGCCTGCCTCCCACCGACAACACCAGGAACACCCTCAAATAGCCACTATCTTCCAACACTGCAAACCTATGTACACATAATTCCATACCCCTCTGCTGTCTGCCTCCAACCCCACTAACAACAGGAACACCCTCAAATAGCCACTATCTACCAACACTGCAAACCTATGTACACATAATTCCATAACCCTGTGCTGCCTGCCTCCCACCCCAACAAACCCCAGTAATATCCTCCAATAGACGCTATCTACGAACACTGCTAACCTATGTACACATAATTCCATACCCATGTGCTGCCTGCCTCCCAACAACACCAGGAACACCCTCAAATAGACACTATCAACCAACCATGCAAACCTATGTACACATAATTCCATACCTCTTTGCTGCCTGCCTCCCACCCAACAACACCAGGAACACCCTCAAATAGCCCCTATCTACCAACACTGCAAAAGTATGTACACATAATTCCATACCCCTGTTTTTCCCGCCTCGCACCACACCAACACTGGGAACACCCTCAAATAGCCCCTAACTTCCAACACTGCAAACCTATGTACACATACTTCCATACCCCTGTGCTGCCTGCCTCCCACCCCACCAACACCAGGAACCCCCTCAAATAGCCACTTTCTACCAACACTGCAAATCTATGTACACATAATTCCATACCCGTGTCCTGCCTGCCTCCCACCCCACAACCACCAGGAACACCCTCAAATAGACGCTATCTAGGAACACTGCAAACCTATGTACACATAATTCCATACCCCTTTCCGGCCTGCCTCCCACCGGACCAAGACCAGGAACACCCTCAAATAGCTACTATCTACCAACACTGCAAACCTATGTACACTTAATTACATACTCCTGTTTTTCCCGCCTCCCACCCCACCAACACTGGGAACACCCTCAAATGGCCCGTAACTTCCAACACTGCAAACCTATGTACACATAATTCCATACCCCACTACTGCCTGCCTCCCACCCCACCAACACCAGGAACCCCCTTAAATAAACACTATTTACCAACACTGCAAATCTATGTACACATAATTCCATACCCCTGTCCTGCCTGCCTCCCACCCCACAAACACCAGGAACACCCTCAAATAGTCCCTATCTATGAACACTGCAAACCTATTTACACATAATTCCATACCCCTTTCCAGCCTGCCTCCCACCGGACCAACACCAGGAACACCCTCAAATAGCCACTATCTACCAACACTGCAAACCTATGTACACTTAATTACATACCCCTCTGCTGCCTGCCTCCCACCCCACTAACACCAGGAACACCCTCAAATCGCCACTATCTACCAACACTGCAAACCTATGTACACATAATTCCATACCCTGTGCAGCCTGCCTCCCACCCCACCAACACCAGGAACACCCTCCAATAGACGCTATCTTCGAACACTGACACCCTATTTACACATACTTCCATAAGCCTGTGCTGCATGCCTCCACTCCACCAACACCAGAAACCCCCTGAAATATACGCTATTTACCAACACTGCAAACCTATGTACCCATAATTCCATACTTCTGTCCTGCTTGCCTCCCACCCCATAAACACCAGGCACACCCTCAAATAGAGACTATCTACCAATACTGCAAACCTATGTACACAGAATTCCATACCCCTGTCCTGCCTGCCTACCACCCCACCAACACCAGGAACACCCTCAAATAGCCACTATCTACCAACACTGCAAACCTATGTACACAAAATTCCATACCCATCAGCTGCCTGCCTCCCACCCTACCAACACCAGACACACCCTCAAATAGCCCATAACTATCAACATTGCAAACGTACGTACACATAATTCCATTCCCCTGTGCTGCCTGCCTCCCACCCCACCAACACCAGGAATACCCTCCAATAGACGCTATCTACGAACACTGCAAACACTGTACACATAATTCCATACCCCTGTGCTGCCTGCCTCCCACCCCACCAACACCAGGAACCCCCTTAAATAGATACTATCTACCGACACTGCAAACCTATGTACACAGAATTCCATACCCCTGTCCTGCCTGCCTCCCACCCCACAAACACCAGGAACACCCTCAAATAGACGCTATCTACGAACACTGCAAAAGTATGTACATATAATTCCATACCCCATTCAGGCCTGCCTCCCACCCGACCAACACCAGGAACATACTCAAATAGCTACTATCTACCAACACTGCAAACCTATGTACACATAATTCCATACCCCTATGCTGCCTGCTTCCACGCCACTAACACCAGTAACACCCTCAAATAGCCTCTATCTACCAACACTGCAAAACTATGTACACATAATTCCATACCCCTGTGTTGCCTGCCTCCCACCCCACCAACACCAGGAACACCCTGAAATAGATGCTATCTACGAATACGGCAAACCTATGTACACATAATTCCATATGATTGTCCTGACTGCACCCCCCCCCACCCCACCAACACCAGGAACACCCTCAATACCCACTATCTACCAACACTGCAAAACTATGTGCACATAATTCCATACCCCTCTGCTGCCTGCCTCCCACCCCACCAACACCAGGAACACCCTCAAATACCCACTATCTACCAATACTGCAAACCTATGTACACATAATTCCATACCCCTCTGCTGCCTGCCTCCCACCCCACCAACACAAGGACAACAAACACCCTCCAATAGACGCTATCTACGAACACTGCAAACCTATGTACACATAATTCCAAACACCTGTGCTGCCCGCCTCCCAACAACACCAGGAGCACCCTCAAATAGACACTATCTACCAACACTGCAAACCTATGTACACATAATTCCATACCCCTGTGCTGTTTGCCTGTCTCCCACCCCACCAACACCAGGAACACCCTCAAATAGCCCCTCACTACCAACACTGCAAACCTATGTACACATACTTCCATAACCCTGTGCTGCCTCCCTCCACCCCACCAACACCAGAAACCCCCTCAAATATACGCTATATACCAACACTGCAAACCTATGTAAACATAATTCCATACCCCTGTGCTGCCTGCCTCCCACCCCACCAATACCAGGAACACCCTCAAAAAGCCTCTAACTACCAACACTTTAAACCTATGTACACATAATTCCATACCCTTGTGCTGCCTCCCATCTAACCAACACCAGCAACACCCTCAAATAGCCTCTATCTACCAACACTGCAAAACTATGTACACATAATTCCATACCCCTGTGTTGCCTGCCTCCCACCCCACCAACACCAGGAACACCCTGAAATAGACGATATCTACGAATACTGCAAACCTATGTACACATAATTCCATATGCTTGTCCTGACTGCCCCCCCCCCACCCCACCAACACCAGGAACACCCTCAAATACCCACTATCTACCAACACTGCAAAACTATGTGCAAAAATTCCATACCGCTCTGCTGCCTGCCTCCCACCCACCAACACCAGGAACACCCTCAAATACCCACTATCTACCAACACTGCAAACCTATGTACACAAAATTCCATACCCATCAGCTGCCTGCCTCCCACCCCACCAACACCAGGAACACCCTCAAATAGCCCATAACTATCAACATTGCAAACGTATGTACACATAATTCCATTCCCCTGTGCTGCCTGCCTCCCACCCCACCAACACCAGGAATACCCTCCAATAGACGCTATCTACAAACACTGCAAACACTGTACACATACTTCCATACCCCTGTGCTGCCTGCCTCCCACCCCACCAACACCAGGAACCCCCTTAAGTAGACACTAGCTACCCACACTGCAAACCTATGTACACAGAATGCCATACCCCTGTCCTGCCTGCCTCCCACACCACAAACACCAGGAACACCCTCAAGTAGACGCTATCTACGAACACTGCAAACCTATGTACACATAATTCCATACCCCATTCAGGCCTGCCTCCCACCCGACCAACACCAGGAACACACTCAAATAGCTACTATCTACCAACACTGTAAACCTATGTAAACATAATCCCATACCCCTGTGCTGCCTGCCTCCTACCCCACCAATACCAGGAACACCCTCAAATAGCCCCTATCTACCAACACTGCAAAACTATGTACACATAATTCCATACCCCTGTGTTGCCTGCCTCCCACCCCACCAACACCAGGAACACCCTGAAATAGATGCTATCTACGAATACGGCAAACCTATGTACACATAATTCCATATGCTTGTCCTGACTGCCCCCCCCACCCCACCAACACCAGGAACACCCTCAATACCCACTATCTACCAACACTGCAAAACTATGTGCACATAATTCCATACCCCTCTGCTGCCTGCCTCCCACCCCACCAACACCAGGAACACCCTCAAATACCCACTATCTACCAATACTGCAAACCTATGTACACATAATTCCATACCCCTCTGCTGCCTGCCTCCCACCCCACCAACACAAGGACAACAAACACCCTCCAATAGACGCTATCTACGAACACTGCAAACCTATGTACACATAATTCCAAACACCTGTGCTGCCCGCCTCCCAACAACACCAGGAGCACCCTCAAATAGACACTATCTACCAACACTGCAAACCTATGTACACATAATTCCATACCCCTGTGCTGTTTGCCTGTCTCCCACCCCACCAACACCAGGAACACCCTCAAATAGCCCCTCACTACCAACACTGCAAACCTATGTACACATACTTCCATAACCCTGTGCTGCCTCCCTCCACCCCACCAACACCAGAAACCCCCTCAAATATACGCTATATACCAACACTGCAAACCTATGTAAACATAATTCCATACCCCTGTGCTGCCTGCCTCCCACCCCACCAATACCAGGAACACCCTCAAAAAGCCTCTAACTACCAACACTTTAAACCTATGTACACATAATTCCATACCCTTGTGCTGCCTCCCATCCAACCAACACCAGCAACACCCTCAAATAGCCTCTATCTACCAACACTGCAAAACTATGTACACATAATTCCATACCCCTGTGTTGCCTGCCTCCCACCCCACCAACACCAGGAACACCCTGAAATAGACGCTATCTACGAATACTGCAAACCTATGTACACATAATTCCATATGCTTGTCCTGACTGCCCCCCCCCACCCCACCAACACCAGGAACACCCTCAAATACCCACTATCTACCAACACTGCAAAACTATGTGCAAAAATTCCATACCGCTCTGCTGCCTGCCTCCCACCCACCAACACCAGGAACACCCTCAAATACCCACTATCTACCAACACTGCAAACCTATGTACACAAAATTCCATACCCATCAGCTGCCTGCCTCCCACCCCACCAACACCAGGAACACCCTCAAATAGCCCATAACTATCAACATTGCAAACGTATGTACACATAATTCCATTCCCCTGTGCTGCCTGCCTCCCACCCCACCAACACCAGGAATACCCTCCAATAGACGCTATCTACGAACACTGCAAACACTGTACACATACTTCCATACCCCTGTGCTGCCTGCCTCCCACCCCACCAACACCAGGAACCCCCTTAAGTAGACACTAGCTACCCACACTGCAAACCTATGTACACAGAATGCCATACCCCTGTCCTGCCTGCCTCCCACACCACAAACACCAGGAACACCCTCAAGTAGACGCTATCTACGAACACTGCAAACCTATGTACACATAATTCCATACCCCATTCAGGCCTGCCTCCCACCCGACCAACACCAGGAACACACTCAAATAGCTACTATCTACCAACACTGTAAACCTATGTAAACATAATGCCATACCCCTGTGCTGCCTGCCTCCTACCCCACCAATACCAGGAACACCCTCAAAAAGCCTCTAACTACCAACACTGCAAACCTATGTACACATAATTCCATACCCCTGTGCTGCCTTCCATCCAACCAACACCAGCAACACCCTCAAATAGCCTCTATCTACCAACACTGCAAAACTATGTACACATAATTCCATACCCTTGTGTTGCCTGCCTCCCACCCCACCAACACCAGGAACACCCTGAAATAGACGCTATCTACGAATACTGCAAACCTATGTACACATAATTCCATATGCTTGTCCTGACTGCCCCCCCACCCCACCAACACCAGGAACACCCTCAAATACCCACTATCTACCAACACTGCAAAACTATGTGCACATAATTCCATACCGCTCTGCTGCCTGCCTCCCACCCCACCAACACCAGGAACACCCTCAAATACCCACTATCTACCAACACTGCAAACCTATGTACACATAATTCCATACCCCTCTGCTGCCTGCCTCCCACCCCACCAACACAAGGACAACAAACACCCTCCAATAGACGCTATCTACGAACACTGCAAACCTATGTACACATAATTCCAAACACCTGTGCTGCCTGCCTCCCAACAACACCAGGAGCACCCTCAAATAGACACTATCTACCAACACTGCAAACCTATGTACACATAATTCCATACCGCTGTGCTGTTTGCCTGACTCCCACCCCACCAACACCAGGAACACCCTCAAATAGCCCCTCACTACCAACACTGCAAACCTATGTACACATACTTCCATAACCCTCTGCTGCCTGCCTCCACCCCACCAACACCAGAAACCCCCTCAAATATACGCTATATACCAAGACTGCAAACCTATGTACCCATAATTCCATACCCCTGTCCTGCCTGCGTCCCACCCCATAAACACCAGGCACGCCCTCAAATAGAGGCTATCTACCAATACTGCAAACCTATGTACACAGAATTCCATACCCCTGTACTGCCTGCCTCTCACCCCACCAACACCAGGAACACCCTCAAATAGCCCCTAACTACGAACACTGCAAACCTATGTACACATAATTCCATACCCATGTGCTGCCTGCCTCCCATCAACACCAGTACACCCTCAAATAGACACTATCTACCAACACTGAAAACCTATATACACATAATTCCATACCCCTGTGCTGCCTGCCTCCCACCCCACCAACACCAGGAACACCCTCAAAAAGCCCATGACTATCAACATTGCAAACCTATGTACACATACTTCCACACCCCTGTGATGCCTGCCTCCCACCCCACCAACACCAGGAAACCCCTTAAATAGACAGAATCTACCCACACTGCAAACCTATCTACACATAATTCCATACCCCTGTCCTGCCTGCCTCCCACCCCACAAACACCAGCAACACCCTCAAAAAGACGCTATCTACAAACACTGCAAACCTATGTACACATAATTCCATACCCCATTCCGGCCTGCCTCCCACCCGACCAACACCAGGAACACCCTGAAATAGACACTATCTGTCAACACTGCAAACCTATGTACACATAATTCCATACCCCTCTGCTGCCTGTCTCCCACCCCATTAACAACAGGAACACCCTCAGATAGCCACTATCTATCAACACTGCAAACGTATGTACACATAATTCCATACCCCTGTGCTGCCTGCCTCCCACCCCACCAACACCAGGAATACCCTCCAATAGACGCTATCTACGAACACTGCAAACACTGTACACATAATTCCATACCCCTGTGTTGCCTGCCTCCCACCCCACCAACACCAGGATTACCCTCCAATAGACGCTATCTACGAACACTGCAATCCTATGTACACATAATTCCATACCCATGTGCTGCCTTCCTCCCAACAACACCAGGAACACGCTCAAATAGACACTATCTACCAACCACACAAACCTATGTGCACATAATTACATACCCCTGTGCTGCATGCCTCCCACCCACCAACACCAGGAACATCCTCAAATAGCCCCTAACTACCAACACTGCAAAACTATGTACACATAATTCCATACCCCTGTTTTTCCCGCCTCCCACCCCACCAACACTGGGAACACCCTCAAATAGCCCCTAACTTCCAACACTGCAAACCTATGTACACATACTTCCATACCCCTGTGCTTCCTGCCTCCCACCCCACCAACACCAGGAACCCCCTCAAATAGCCACTTTCTACCAACACTGCAAACCTATGTACACATAATTCCATACCCCACTGCTGCCTGCCTCCCACCCAGGAACACCCTCAAATAGCCCCTAACTACCAACACTGCAAAAGTATGTATACATAATTCCATACCCCTGTTTTTCCCGCCTCCACCCCACCAACACTGGGAACACCCTCAAATAGCCCCTAACTTCCAACACTGCAAACCTATGTACACATACTTCCATAACCCTGTGCTGCCTCCCACCCCACCAATAAAAGTAACCCCCTCAAATAGACCCTATCTACCCACACTGCAAACCTATGTACACATAATTCCATACCCCTGTCCTGCCTGCCTCACACCCGACCAACACCAGGAACACCCTCAAATAGCCACTATCTACCAACACTGCAAACCTATGTACACATAATTCCATACCACTCTGCTGCCTGCCTCCCACCCCACTAACAACAGGAACACCCTCAAATAGCCACTATCTACCAACACTGCAAACGGATGTACACATAATTCCATACCCCTGTGCTGACTGCCTCCCACCCCACAAACACCAAGAACACCCTCAAATAGACGCTATCTACGAACACTGCATACCTATGTATACATACTCCCACACCCCTGTGCTGCCTGCCTCCCACCCCACCAACACCAAGAACCCCCTTAAATAGACACTATCTACCCACACTGCAAACCTATGTACACATAATTCCATACCCCTGTCCTGCCTGCCTCCCGCCCCACAAACACCAGGAACACCCTCAAATAGATGCTATCTACGAACACTGCAAACCTATGTAGACATAATTCCATACCCCATTCCGGCCTGCCTCCCACCGATAACACCAGGAACACCCTCAAATAGCCACTATCTTCCAACACTGCAAACCTATGTACACATAATTCCATACCCCTCTGCTGTCTGCCTCCAACCCCACTAACAACAGGAACACCCTCAAATAGCCACTATCTACCAACACTGCAAACCTATGTACACATAATTCCATACCCCTGTGCTGCCTGCCTCCCACCCCAACAAACCCCAGTAATATCCTCCAATAGACGCTATCTACGAACACTGCTAACCTATGTACACATAATTCCATACCCATGTGCTGCCTGCCTCCCAACAACACCAGGAACACCCTCAAATAGACACTATCAACCAACCATGCAAACCTATGTACACATAATTCCATACCTCTTTGCTGCCTGCCTCCCACCCAACAACACCAGGAACACCCTCAAATAGCCCCTATCTACCAACACTGCAAAAGTATGTACACATAATTCCATACCCCTGTTTTTCCCGCCTCGCACCCCACCAACACTGGGAACACCCTCAAATAGCCCCTAACTTCCAACACTGCAAACCTATGTACACATACTTCCATACCCCTGTGCTGCCTGCCTCCCACCCCACCAACACCAGGAACCCCCTCAAATAGCCACTTTCTACCAACACTGCAAATCTATGTACACATAATTCCATACCCCTGTCCTGCCTGCCTCCCACCCCACAACCACCAGGAACACCCTCAAATAGACGCTATCTAGGAACACTGCAAACCTATGTACACATAATTCCATACCCCTTTCCGGCCTGCCTCCCACCGGACCAAGACCAGGAACACCCTCAAATAGCCACTATCTACCAACACTGCAAACCTATGTACACTTAATTACATACCCCTGTTTTTCCCGCCTCCCACCCCACCAACACTGGGAACACCCTCAAATGGCCCGTAACTTCCAACACTGCAAACCTATGTACACATAATTCCATACCCCACTACTGCCTGCCTCCCACCCCACCAACACCAGGAACCCCCTTAAATAAACACTATTTACCAACACTGCAAATCTATGTACACATAATTCCATACCCCTGTCCTGCCTGCCTCCCACCCCACAAACACCAGGAACACCCTCAAATAGACCCTATCTATGAACACTGCAAACCTATGTACACATAATTCCATACCCCTTTCCAGCCTGCCTCCCACCGGACCAACACCAGGAACACCCTCAAATAGCCACTATCTACCAACACTGCAAACCTATGTACACTTAATTACATACCCCTCTGCTGCCTGCCTCCCACCCCACTAACACCAGGAACACCCTCAAATCGCCACTATCTACCAACACTGCACACCTATGTACACATAATTCCATACCCCTGTGCAGCCTGCCTCCCACCCCACCAACACCAGGAACACCCTCCAATAGACGCTATCTTCGAACACTGACACCCTATGTACACATACTTCCATAACCCTGTGCTGCATGCCTCCACTCCACCAACACCAGAAACCCCCTGAAACATACGCTATTTACCAACACTGCAAACCTATGTACCCATAATTCCATACTTCTGTCCTGCTTGCCTCCCACCCCATAAACACCAGGCACACCCTCAAATAGAGACTATCTACCAATACTGCAAACCTATGTACACAGAATTCCATACCCCTGTCCTGCCTGCCTACCACCCCACCAACACCAGGAACACCCTCAAATAGCCACTATCTACCAACACTGCAAACCTATGTACACAAAATTCCATACCCATCAGCTGCCTGCCTCCCACCCTACCAACACCAGGAACACCCTCAGATAGCCCATAACTATCAACATTGCAAACGTATGTACACATAATTCCATTCCCCTGTGCTGCCTGCCTCCCACCCCACCAACACCAGGAATACCCTCCAATAGACGCTATCTACGAACACTGCAAACACTGTACACATAATTCCATACCCCTGTGCTGCCTGCCTCCCACCCCACCAACACCAGGAACCCCCTTAAATAGATACTATCTACCGACACTGCAAACCTATGTACACAGAATTCCATACCCATGTCCTGCCTGCCTCCCACCCCACAAACACCAGGAACACCCTCAAATAGACGCTATCTACGAACACTGCAAAAGTATGTACATATGATTCCATACCCCATTCAGGCCTGCCTCCCACCCGACCAACACCAGGAACATACTCAAATAGCTACTATCTACCAACACTGCAAACCTATGTACACATAATTCCATACCCCTATGCTGCCTGCTTCCACGCCACTAACACCAGTAACACCCTCAAATAGCCTCTATCTACCAACACTGCAAAACTATGTACACATAATTCCAGACCCCTGTGTTGCCTGCCTCCCACCCCACCAACACCAGGAACACCCTGAAATAGATGCTATCTACGAATACGGCAAACCTATGTACACATAATTCCATATGCTTGTCCTGACTGACCCCCCCCACCCCACCAACACCAGGAACACCCTCAATACCCACTATCTACCAACACTGCAAAACTATGTGCACATAATTCCATACCCCTCTGCTGCCTGCCTCCCACCCCACCAACACCAGGAACACCCTCAAATACCCACTATCTACCAATACTGCAAACCTATGTACACATAATTCCACACCCCTCTGCTGCCTGCCTCCCACCCCACCAACACAAGGACAACAAACACCCTCCAATAGACGCTATCTACGAACACTGCAAACCTATGTACACATAATTCCAAACACCAAACACCTGTGCTGCCCGCCTCCCAACAACACCAGGAGCACCCTCAAATAGACACTATCTAGCAACACTGCAAACCTATGTACACATAATTCCATACCCCTGTGCTGTTTGCCTGTCTCCCACCCCACCAACACCAGGAACACCCTCAAATAGCCCCTCACTACCAACACTGCAAACCTATGTACACATACTTCCATAACCCTGTGCTGCCTGCCTCCACCCCACCAACACCAGAAACCCCCTCAAATATACGCTATATACCAACACTGCAAACCTATGTACCCATAATTCCATACCCCTGTCCTGCCTGCATCCCACCCCATAAACACCAGGCACGCCCTCAAATAGAGGCTATCTACCAATACTGCAAACCTATGTACACAGAATTCCATACCCCTGCACTGCCTGCCTCCCAACCCACCAACACCAGGAACACCCTCAAATAGCCCCTAACTACCAACACTGCAAACCTATGTACACATAATTCATTACCCCTCTGCTGCCTGCCTCCCACCCCACCAACACCAGGGACACCCTCCAATAGACGCTATCTACGAACACTGCAAACCTATGTACACATAATTCCATACCCATGTGCTGCCTGCCTCCCATCAACACCAGGACACCCTCAAATAGACACTATCTACCAACACTGAAAACCTATATAAACATAATTCCATACCCCTCTGCTGCCTGCCTCCCACCCCACCAACACCAGGAACACCCTCAAAAAGCCCATGACTATCAACATTGCAAACCTATGTACACATACCTCCAAACCCCTGTGATGCCTGCCTCCCACCCCACCAACACCAGGAACCCCCTTAAATAGACACAATCTACCCACACTGCAAACCTATGTACACATAATTCCATACCCCTCTGCTGCCTGTCTCCCACCCCACTAACAACAGGAACACCCTCAAATAGACACTATCTATCAACACTGCAAACATATGTACACATAATTCCATACACTTGTGCTGCCTGCGTCCCACCCCACCAACACCAGGAATACCCTCCAATAGACGCTATCTACGAACACTGCAAACACTGTACACATAATTCCATACCCCTGTGTTGCCTGCCTCCCACCCCACCAACACCAGGATTACCCTCCAATAGACGCTATCTACGAACACTGCAATCCTATGTACACATAATTCCATACCCATGTGCTGCCTGCCTCCCAACAACACCAGGAGCACGCTCAAATAGACACTATCTACCAACCATGCAAACCTATGTGCACATAATTCCATACCCCTGTGCTGCCTGCCTCCCACCCACCAACACCAGGAACACCCTCAAATAGCAACTAACTACCAACACTGCAAAACTATGTACACATAATTCCATACCCCTGTTTTTCCCGCCTCCCACCCCACCAACACTGGGAACACCCTCAAATAGCCCCTAACTTCCAACACTGCAAACCTATGTACACATACTTCCATACCCCTGTGCTTCCTGCCTCCCACCCCACCAACACCAGGAACCCCCTCAAATAGCCACTTTCTACCAACACTGCAAACCTATGTACACATAATTCCATACCCCACTGCTGCCTGCCTCCCACCCAGGAACACCCTCAAATAGCCCCTAACTACCAACACTGCAAAAGTATGTATACATAATTCCATACCCCTGTTTTTCCCGCCTCCCACCCCACCAACACTGGGAACACCCTCAAATAGCCCCTAACTTCCAACACTGCAAACCTATGTACACATAATTCCATACCACTCTGCTGCCTGCCTCCCACCCCACTAACAACAGGAACACCCTCAAATAGCCACTATCTACCAACACTGCAAACGGATGTACACATAATTCCATACCCCTGTCATGCCTGCCTCCCACACCAGAAAACCCAGGAACACCCTCAAATAGACGCTATCTACGAACACTGCAAACCTATGTACACATAATTCCATACCCCTTTCCGGCCTGCCTCCCACCCGACCAACACCAGGAACACCCTCAAATAGCCACTATCTACCAACACTGCAAACCTATGTACACATAATTCCATACCACTCTGCTGCCTGCCTCCCACCCCACTAACAACAGGAACACCCTCAAATAGCCACTATCTACCAACACTGCAAACGGATGTACACATAATTCCACACCCCTGTGCTGACTGCCTCCCACCCTACAAAGACCAGGAACACCCTCAAATAGACGCTATCTACGAACATTGTAAACCTATGTACACATACTCCCACACCCCTGTGCTGCCTGCCTCCCAACCCACCAACACCAAGAACCCCCTTAAATAGACACTATCTACCCACACTGCAAACATATGTACACATAATTCCATACCCCTGTCCTGCCTGCCTCCCACCCCACACACACCAGGAACACCCTCAAATAGATGCTATCTATGAACACTGCAAACCTATGTACACATAATTCCATACCCTATTCTGGCCTGCCTCCCACCGACAACACCAGGAACACCCTCAAATAGCCACTATCTTCCAACACTGCAAACCTATGTACACATACTTCCATACCCCTCTGCTGTCTGCCTCCAACCCCACTAACAACAGGAACACCCTCAAATAGCCACTATCTACCAACACTGCAAACGTTTGTACACATAATTCCATACCCCTGTGCTGCCTGCCTGCCACCCCAACAAACCCCAGTAATATCCTCCAATAGACGCTATCTACGAACACTGCAAACCTATGTACACATAATTCCATACCCATGTGCTGCCTGCCTCCCAACAACACCAGGAACACCCTCAAATAGCCCCTATCTACCAACACTGCAAAAGTATATACACAGAATTCCATACCCCTGTTGTTCCCGCCTCCCACCCCACCAACACTAGGAACACCCTCAAATAGCCCCTAACTTCCAACACTGCAAACCTATGTACACATACTTCCATACCCCTGTGCTGCCTGCCTCCCACCCCACCAACACCAGGATCCCCCTCAAATAGCCACTTTCTACCAACACTGCAAATCTATGTACACATAATTCCATACCCCTGTCCTGCCTGCCTCCCACCCCACAAACACCAGGAACACCCTCAAATAGACGCTATCTATAAACACTGCATACCTATGTACACATAATTCCATACCCCACTACTGCCTGCCTCCCACCCCACCAACACCAGGAACCCCCTTAAATAAACACTATTTACCAACACTGCAAATCTAAGTACACATAATTCCATACCCCTGTCCTGCCTGCCTCCCACCCCACAAACACCAGGAACACCCTCAAATAGACGCTATCTATGAACACTGCAAACCTATGTACACATAATTCCATACCCCATTCCGGCCTGCCTCCCACCCGACCAACACCAGGAACACCCTGAAATAGACACTATCTGTCAACACTGCAAACCTATGTACACATAATTCCATACCCCTCTGCTGCCTGTCTCCCACCCCACTAACAACAGGAACACCCTCAAATAGCCACTATCTATCAACACTGCAAACGTATGTACACATAATTCCATACCCCTGTGCTGCCTGCCTCCCACCCCACCAACACCAGGAATACCCTCCAATAGACGCTATCTACTAACACTGCAAAAACTGTACACATAATTCCATACCCATGTGCTGCCTACCTCCCACCCCACCAACACCAGGATTACCCTCCAATAGACGCTGTCTACGAACACTGCAATCCTATGTACACATAATTCCATACCCATGTGCTGCCTGCCTCCCAACAACACCAGGAACACGCTCAAATAGACACTATCTACCAACACTACAAACCTATGTGCACATAATTCCATACCCCTGTGCTGCCTGCCTCCCACTCACCAACACCAGGAACATCCTCAAATAGCCCCTAACTACCAACACTGCAAAACTATGTACTTATAATTCCATACCCCTGTTTTTCCTGCCTCCCACCCCACCAACACTGGGAACACCCTCAAATAGCCCCTAACTTCCAACACTGCAAACCTATGTACACATACTTCCATAACCCTGTGCTGCCTCCCACCCCACCAATAAAAGGAACCCCCTCAAATAGACCCTATCTACCCACACTGCAAACCTATGTACACATAATTCCATACCCCTGTCCTGCCTGCCTCCCACCCGACCAACACCAGGAACACCCTCAAATAGCCACTATCTACCAACACTGCAAACCTATGTACACATAATTCCATACCACTCTGCTGCCTGCCTCCCACCCCACTAGCAACAAGAACACCCTCAAATAGCCACTATCAACCAACACTGCAAACGGATGTACACATAATTCCATACCCCTGTGCTGACTGCCTCCCACCCCACAAACACCAGGAACACCCTCAAATAGACGCTATCTACGAACACTGCATACCTATGTACACATACTCCCACACCCCTGTGCTGCCTGCCTCCCACCCCATCAACACCAAGAACCCCCTTAAATAGACACTATCTACCCACACTGCAAACCTATGTACACATAATTCCATACCCCATTCCGGCCTGCCTCCCACCGACAACACCAGGAACACCCTCAAATAGCCACTTTCTTCCAACACTGCAAACCTATGTACACATAATTCCATACCCCTCTGCTGTCTGCCTCCAACCCCACTAACAACAGGAACACCCTCAAATAGCCACTATCTACCAACACTGCAAACCTATGTACACATAATTCCATACCCCTGTGCTGCCTGCCTCCCACCCCAACAAACCCCAGTAATATCCTCCAATAGACGCTATCTACGAACACTGCTAACCTATGTACACATAATTCCATACCCATGTGCTGCCTGCCTCCCAACAACACCAGGAACACCCTCAAATAGACACTATCAACCAACCATACAAACCTATGTACACATAATTCCATACCTCTTTGCTGCCTGCCTCCCACCCAACAACACCAGGAACACCCTCAAATAGCCCCTATCTACCAACACTGCAAAAGTATGTACACATAATTCCATACCCCTGTTTTTGCCGCCTCGCACCCCACCAACACTGGGAACACCCTCAAATAGCCCCTAACTTCCAACACTGCAAACCTATGTACACATACTTCCATACTCCTGTGCTGCCTGCCTCCCACCCCACCAACACCAGGAACCCCCTCAAATAGCCACTTTCTACCAACACTGCAAATCTATGTACACATAATTCCATACCCCTGTCCTGCCTGCCTCCCAACCCACAACCACCAGGAACACCCTCAAATAGACGCTATCTATGAGCACTGCAAACCTATGTACACATAATTCCATACCCCTTTCCGGCCTGCCTCCCACCAGACCAAGACCAGGAACACCCTCAAATAGCCACTATCTACCAACACTGCAAACCTATGTACACTTAATTACATACCCCTGTTTTTCCCGCCTCCCACCCCACCAACACTGGGAACACCCTTAAATGGCCCGTAACTTCCAACACTGCAAACCTATGTACACATAATTCCATACCCCACTACTGCCTGCCTCCCACCCCACCAACACCAGGAACCCCCTTAAATAAACACTATTTACCAACACTGCAAATCTATGTACACATAATTCCATACCCCTGTCCTGCCTGCCTCCCATCCCACAAACACCAGGAACACCCTCAAATAGACGCTATCTATGAACACTGCAAACCTATGTACACATAATTCCATAACCCTTTCCAGCCTGCCTCCCACCGGACCAACACCAGGAACACCCTCAAATAGCCACTATCTACCAACACTGCAAACCTATGTACACTTAATTACATACCCCTCTGCTGCCTGCCTCCCACACCACTAACACCAGGAACACCCTCAAATCGCCACTATCTACCAACACTGCAAACCTATGTACACATAATTCCATACCCCTGTGCAGCCTGCCTCCCACCCCACCAACACCAGGAACACCCTCCAATAGACGCTATCTTCGAACACTGACACCCTATGTACACATACTTCCATAACCCTGTGCTGCATGCCTCCACTCCACCAACACCAGAAACCCCCTGAAATATACGCTATTTACCAACACTGCAAACCTATGTGCCCATAATTCCATACTTCTGTCCTGCTTGCCTCCCACCCCATAAACACCAGGCACACCCTCAAATAGAGGCTATCTACCAATACTGCAAACCTATGTACACAGAATTCCATACCCCTGTCCTGCCTGCCTACCACCCCACCAACACCAGGAACACCCTCAAATAGCCACTATCTACCAACACTGCAAACCATTTACACAAAATTCCATACCCATCAGCAGCCTGCCTCCCACGCCACCAACACCAGGAACACCCTCAAATAGCCCATAACTATCAACATTGCAAACGTATGTACACATAATTCCATTCCCCTGTGCTGCCTGCCTCCCACCCCACCAACACCAGGAACACCCTCAAATAGCCCCTATCTACCAACACTGCAAAGGTATATACACATAATTCCATACCCCTGTTTTTCCCGCCTGCCACCCCACCAACACTAGGAACACCCTCAAATAGCCCCTAACTTCCAACACTGCAAACCTATGTACACATACTTCCATACCCCTGTGCTGCCTGCCTGCCTCCCACCCCACCAACACCAGGAACCCCCTCAAAGAGCCACTTTCTACCAACACTGCAAATCTATGTACACATAATTCCATACCTCTGTCCTGCCTGCCTCCCACCCCACAAACACCAGGAACACCCTCAAATAGACGCTATCTATAAACACTGCAAACCTATGTACACATAATTCCATACCCCAATACTGCCTGCCTCCCACCCCACCAACACCAGGAACCCCCTTAAATAAACACTATTTACCAACACTGCAAATCTAAGTACACATAATTCCATACCCCTGTCCTGCCTGCCTCCCACCCCACAAACACCAGGAACACCCTCAAATAGACGCTATCTATGAACCCTGCAAACCTATGTACACATAATTCCATACCCCATTCCGGCCTGCCTCCCACCCGACCAACACCAGGAACACCCTGAAATAGACACTATCTGTCAACACTGCAAACCTGTAACGCTCACCTGATTCCCGCAGAGGCGCCGGTCTTGACTGGGTGAATGCCGTATCTTCAAAGGTGATGTGTAACACACGGTTGGCTCTTTGGGCTGGACCTCTGTGCACTGTATGTCTGACTCGAAGAGTAAGATGTCTGCAGATAGAAAATATGGGATTAATGAACTGGGTTTATTGGGTGCCTCTCTCCTCTTCCCTTTCTCTTCTCCTGTAGAACCCCAAAGGTTAACGCCCTCACCTTAGGTAAGTGAACGCCGAGCTCTCCATCTGCCTCGGGGCAGGGTGCCGTAACCAGTTTCTTCACTGGATAAGGGTGCAGGCCTCTTGACCTCAGAGGACTGCTGTCCGTCGTTAACTGCACGAACGGTAAGTTCTGGGCACTTCAAATGTCTTAAAAGTCTTTTGTAATGATATCTCTTGTTTTGCAGGGTTCCGGCGATGGCGGATGGCGGGCTGATGAGAGTTGAGGATCGAACCCGCGTGAGGAATAGAAGCGCCTGGAAGCACGTAAGTAAGCGCTTGTAGCCTGCTTCACGATGCGCACTAACTGTCCCTTTTATCTTGCAGGTACAAGTTCGGAGCTTTAGAGAAGCTGAAGGGTGCTGGAATACCCACTGGATTCGGCGTGGGAAGGAGTAATGGCACATGAGTAATAAAGTTGCCCAATGTCTTTAAACGCACCTTCTTTTGTCTTTCAGATGCGGGATGCAGCGTCGAAGGCCTCCGGAGCGTGCGAAGAGCTGGTAAACTTTTGTCTTTCAGATGCCGGAATGCAGTGCGAAGACCTCCGGAGCATGCGAAGAGTAGGTAAGCCTTTGTCTTTCAGATGCCGGAATGCAGCGCGAGGCGTTGGTGACAGCCGATGGACCAGGTAAGAGATGCGCTGCCACTGAAGACCGTAGTGCTAACCTGTTCTTTCTTTGTCTTTACAGGTGCTGCTGAAGACTGGATTCCAGGATGGTAAGCCTTTGTTCCCTTAGGCCCAGGATCAGAAGCAGAAGACACAATGAGCGTTCTGCTGCAGAGAATGCAGAATAACGCAAAGCAAGATTCATCCATCGGGTGTGGTTTAAATAGCCTCCTGTAGTGCTTAGGTGTCTCCTTCCACAGCCACGCCTAGGTAAGAAAAGAGTTCCTGCCTTCCAGAAGAGTTCAAGTGTTCTGAACCTAGGGAGTGCCTCCTGCCCCACCCAACAGGAAAAGTAGTCCCAAACAGAAGAGGATCAGGGGTTCAACTGGCAGGTAAGTAAGCAGCATGGTCTGCTGCAGGTAAGTCCACCCAAGCATTATGAGCCCGGCGCTTCCAGTGCTCGGACTGGGCATCTTTATGAGCCTGGTGCCACTGGCGCCAGGACAGGGTCCAAAAGGTCCCAATTGGGACTGGCTGGCACTCGGAACCGGGGTTATGGGTCTGCTTCCAAGGGAGTCGGGCAAGTCCTGATCTTTTGGAAGCAGAGATCATGGCAGCACCCCCCCTCAAGGCCCCTCCCAAACCGGGCTTCTCTGGGGGTTTGGGCTTGTTAGGAAATGTTCGATGAAATCTTTTGATTAGACGAGGTGCGTGGACATATTCTGCAGGTTCCCAGGATCTTTCTTGGGGACCGTAGCCTTTCCAGTCAATCAGGTAAATTAGTTTAGATTTGGAGATCTTGGAATCCAGGATGCTTTTGGCTTCAAACTCGAGTTCTCCATCAACTAGAATAGGTTTTGGAGATGTAGTTAGTCGGGTTTGAGGTTGCACGGGTTTTAATAGAGAGACGTGGAAGACCGGATGTATCTTCATGTGAGGGGGCAAGTCCAACTTGACCGCTACTGGATTTACTATGGTAGTGATGGAATAGGGACCAAGGTATCTTGGGTTGGATGTGCGTGGTCCTTTTAGAGGTAGATATTTGGTGGATAACCAGACTTGATCTCCTACTTGATATTGGGGGGCTTCCTTCCGATGTTGGTCTGCTCCTTTCTTGTATTGTTCTTTAGCCCTTTGAAGGTGAGAAACGGCTTCCTTAAAGGCTTGGGTGATTGTAGAATGCAGGTGGTCTACTGCTGGTGTTCCAAGATCTTGGAGTGGATCCAACTCCGAGGTTCGAGGGTGACTACCGTATAAAAGAAAAAACGGGGTCTTCCCAGTTCCCGAATGGACAGAGTTATTGTAGGCATATTCGGCTATCCAAAGGATATCTTTCCAAGTTTTTTCAGTTTGTTGTAGCATGCAGCGCAAATACTGTTCCAGAGTTTGATTGGTCCTCTCGGTTTGTCCGTCGGTTTGAGGGTGGTGGCTGGTCGAAAGTCTCACATCAATTTGAGCCGACCGACAGCAACTTCGCCAAAAATGAGAAATAAATTGACTACCTCGATCCGAAATTAGAACTGAAGGAAAACCGTGCAGTCGGACAATGTTTTCGAGAAATTCTCGGGCCAGAGTTGCTGCTGTTGGTAAGCCTTTAAGTGGAATGAAATGCGCCATCTTGGAGAATAGGTCCACGATTACTAGGATCGTATTGTATCCGGAGCATGGAGGTAGATCGGTGATGAAGTCCATAGAAAGCGTATGCCAAGGGCGAGGCGGGATGTCAATAGGGCGTAAGAGGCCGGCTGGTTTTTCCTTTTGACTCTTGTTTTGGGCGCATACTCCACAGGACATTATAAAGTCTCTGATATCTTTTTTCCAAGACGGCCACCAGAAGTAGCGCTTGATCTTTTCCGAGGTCTTGGTCATACCGGGATGTCCTTCCATTAAAGAATCGTGATAACAAGAGATTACCTTTTTCTGTAAATCTGTGCTGGGCAGGTATAACCGTTCTTGGAAATATAATAGGTTGTCCTTCACCGTAAAGTCCTTTCCCTGCAGATGCCAATTCTGTATGTCTGCTGGAGTTACCAGTAGCGTGGCTTTATCCTTAACTTCCTCTATGGATTGTGTGGCGATTACACCTAGAATTCTTTGTTCTGGAATGATAGGTACAGGTTTAGGATTGATCAAATGTTCTTCCACTCCCATCCGAGAAAGGGCATCAGCTTTACCATTTTTTGTACCAGGTCGATAGGTAATTATGAAGTCAAACTCAGCAAAGAATAGTGCCCAACGGAGTTGCCTAGAGGATTGAGCTTTTGCGGTTTTCAAATATTGCAGGTTTCGGTGATCTGTAATCACAGTAACGGTGTGTCGGGCCCCCAGAAGATAATGCCGCCAAGCCTTAAAGGCGGACTTGATAGCTAGAAGTTCCTTATCAGTAATAGGGTAATTGATTTCAGGAGGCGAGAATTTGCGGGACCAAAATGCCACGGGATGCAACTGATTGGTTACTGGGTCCTTTTGTGATAGAACTGCCCCCATGGCAAGGCTCGAAGCATCAGTTTCAACGATGTAGGGGAGTTCTGGGCAAGGATGTTTTAAGATCGGTGCAGAGATAAATCTAGTCTTCAAATTCTGGAAAGCTTGTTCCGCCTCGGTAGACCATTCAAAACGTTTGTTTTTCTTTAACAAGGCGGTGATGGGCTGGACTATTCCAGAGAATTCGGGGCTAAACCTGCGGTAAAAGTTAGCGAAGCCTAACATGCTTTGAACACCTTTTACGGAGGATGGCGATGGCCATTTGAGAATTGCATCGACCTTCTTTGAATCCATACGCACTCCGCTAGGTGATAATATGAATCCCAAGAATTCAACTTCAGTCACGTTGAAAACGCATTTTTCCAACTTAGCGAAAAGTTTGTGTTGACGCAATATCTCGAGGACCATTTTCACGTGTTTCCGATGTTCAGTTTCCGATGAAGAATAAACGAGGATGTTGTCAATGTAAACAACAACACACACATCTATGAGCTCTCTGAGGACATCGTTCATAAAATATTGAAAGGCGGCCGGGGCATTGCAAAGTCCGAAGGGCATGACCTGATATTCAAATAGCCCATGCTTGGTGCGGAAGGCCGTCTTCCATTCATCGCCCTCTTTTACTCGTACCAAGTGGTAGGCTCCTCTAAGATCCAGCTTTGTATATATGCATGCTTTTCTGACTTGGTCCAGGAGTTCAGGGATCAAAGGTAACGGATATCTGTTCTTAACGGTGATCTGGTTCAGGGCGCGATAATTTATACAAGTTCTAAGGTCCCCTTCTTTTTTTGGAACGAAGAACAAAGCTGAGGAAGCAGGGGACTTGGAAGGACGAATAAACCCATTCGCTAGGTATTGATCCAGGTATTGTCGGAGGTGAAGATTCTCAGGCTCGGTGAGGGCATAAATTCTACAACAAGGAGGAGTAGATCCAGGTATCAGGTCTATCTGGCAGTCATAAGACCTATGAGGAGGTAGAGAGTTAGCCTGATCCTACCGGAAAACATCTTGGAATTCTAGGTATTCAGGAGGTAACTGGGGAGCCTCCGAGGAAATTGCTGCCAGTGCAACACCAGGTCGAGGGTGACAAGTAGAGACACATTCTGGAAACTGAACCGTTCTTGCTCGCCAATCGATCTGAGGATTGTGCTTCTCTAACCAAGGAATTCCTAGAATAATCTGGAACTGAGGGGCCTTGATCACATCGAACACGATCTTCTCATGGTGTCCATCTTGACTTACTAGCGTCACTTCTTGGGTGGTATGCGTTACTGGTCCGGAGGCTATCTCCGTACCATCCACCGTAGTAATGACGTCCTTTACAGCCTTTGGACAAAGAGTCAGATTCATCCTCAAAACCATTTAATTATCCACATAATTGCCGATGGCACCGCTGTCGACGTAAGCTTCAATCGCATGTAATCGATCCGGATGTTCAGGGCTAATGAGGACCATAGGTATCACGAAATGCGAGGTCACGGAACTGGTTTTAACGCTCGGCAAGAGGACCTCTATTCTTGTCGGGCATGGTCGTTTCCCTGCTCAGAGTTTGTGACCCTGGTAACTGCAGCTCCTACTGCCTTCTTGGCTGGTTTCACCGGACAGTCTCGAAGAAAGTGCCCCGAGTTTCCGCAATAGAGGCATAATTGCAGCTGTTTTCTCCTTTCCCGCTCCTTTTGTGTTAGTGGTCCTTTCAGGCCCCCTATTTGCATGGGTTCCCCGGAGTCTACTCCTTTGGTAGGAGTTGGTGGTTTGGAAAATACTCGAGCATCAAACTTGGAACGATCGGCCTTCCTGTTCTGCAGTCTGTGGTCAATTTGAACGACTAAGTCAATATAGTCTGAACAGTCTTGCGGGGGATTCACTACTTGGGCTAACACATCTTTGAGCTCTCCACGTAGACCTCTATAAAACAGCGTAATCCTTTTGTCCTCAGGCCATCGAGTTTCCACTATCAGTCTGTTGAAAGACGCAATATAAGCCAAAAGGTCTTCATTACCCTGTCGCAATGAAAGGAGCTCATTGTCCAAGGCCTGCCCCTGTGAATGTCTTGCAAACAGTTTTTCCATACTGAGCTGGAAAGCTTGAAAATCATGGAGAACCGGATCATCTTGATTAACTAGAGGGATCGACCAGTCTGCCGCATTGCCACTAAGGTACGAAAGCACGAAAGCTACCTTAGCTTGATCAGTTGGAAAGGCTGCTGGCCGGCATAAGAAGTGTAACCGGCACTGATTAATAAATACTGCAAACCTCTTTGGGTCACCAGAAAATCGTTCGGGCGGAGCCAGAGGTACATTCCCAGGTAGGTTGATCTGCACTGGGTTCGTAGAGGATGTTGAAGGAAGATTTGCCCCTGATGCGGGTAACGGAGTTTGTCCGGCTTGTGACTGCAGCAATTGTCTAGCGAGATCGTCTGTTCGCTCCTTGGAAATGATCAGTTCCCTTTTTAGAGCATTCGTTTCCTGACGGGCTGCATGCACTTCTGCTCTTAGTTCCCCAAGTAACTGGGCTAGCTGGTCGGTATCCGAGGTTTCCATAGCGCCTGGGTGGGAGTTTTGCGGTAGGCTTTGCGTTCTGTAATGCTCACCTGATTCCCGCAGAGGCGCCGGTCTTGACTGGGTGAATGCCATATCTTCAAAGGTGATGTGTAACACACGGTTGGCTCTTTGGGCTGGACCTCTGTGCACTGTATGTCTGACTCGAAGAGTAAGATGTCTGCAGATAGAAAATATGGGATTAATGAACTGGGTTTATTGGGTGCCTCTCTCCTCTTCCCTTTCTCTTCTCCTGTAAAACCCCAAAGGTTAACGCCCTCACCTTAGGTAAGTGAACGCCGAGCTCTCCATCTGCCTCGGGGCAGGGTGCCGTAACCAGTTTCTTCACTGGATAAGGGTGCAGACCTCTTGACCTCAGAGGACTGCTGTCCGTCGTTAACTGCACGAACGGTAAGTTCTGGGCACTTCAAATGTCTTAAAAGTCTTTTGTAATGATATCTCTTGTTTTGCAGGGTTCCGGCGATGGCGGATGGCGGGCTGATGAGAGTTGAGGATCGAACCCGCGTGAGGAATAGAAGCGCCTGGAAGCACGTAAGTAAGCGCTTGTAGCCTGCTTCACGATGCGCACTAACTGTCCCTTTTATCTTGCAGGTACAAGTTCGGAGCTTTAGAGAAGCTGAAGGGTGCTGGAATACCCACTGGATTCGGCGTGGGAAGGAGTAATGGCACATGAGTAATAAAGTTGCCCAATGTCTTTAAACGCACCTTCTTTTGTCTTTCAGATGCGGGATGCAGCGTCGAAGGCCTCCGGAGCGTGCGAAGAGCTGGTAAGCTTTTGTCTTTCAGATGCCGGAATGCAGTGCGAAGACCTCCGGAGCATGCGAAGAGTAGGTAAGCCTTTGTCTTTCAGATGCCGGAATGCAGCGCGAGGCGTTGGTGACAGCCGATGGACCAGGTAAGAGATGCGCTGCCACTGAAGACCGTAGTGCTAACCTGTTCTTTCTTTGTCTTTACAGGTGCTGCTGAAGACTGGATTCCAGGATGGTAAGCCTTTGTTCCCTTAGGCCCAGGATCAGAAGCAGAATACACGATGAGCGTTCTGCTGCAGAGAATGCAGAATAACGCAAAGCAAGATTCATCCATCGGGTGTGGTTTAAATAGCCTCCTGTAGTGCTTAGGTGTCTCCTTCCACAGCCACGCCTAGGTAAGAAAAGAGTTCCTGCTTTCCAGAAGAGTTCAAGTGTTCTGAACCTAGGGAGTGCCTCCTGCCCCACCCAACAGGAAAAGTAGTCCCAAACAGAAGAGGATCAGGGGTTCAACTGGCAGGTAAGTAAGCAGCATGGTCTGCTGCAGGTAAGTCCACCCAAGCATTATGAGCCCGGCGCTTCCAGTGCTGGGACTAGGCATCTTTATGAGCCTGGTGCCACTGGCGCCAGGACAGGGTCCAAAAGGTCCCAATTGGGACTGGCTGGCACTCGGAACCGGGGTTATGGGTCTGCTTCCAAGGGAGTCGGGCAAGTCCTGATCTTTTGGAAGCAGAGATCATGACAAAACCTATATACACATAATTCCATACCCCACTACTGCCTGCCTCCCACCCCACTAACAACAGGAACACCCTCAAATAGCCACTATCTATCAACACTGCAAACGTATGTACACATAATTACATACCCCTGTGCTGCCTGCCTCCCACCCCACCAGCACCAGGAATACCCTCCAATAGACCCTATCTACGAACACTGCAAACACTGTACACATAATTCCATACCCCTATGTTGCCTGCCTCCCACCCCACCAACACCAGGATTACCCTCCAATAGACGCTATCTACGAACACTGCAATCCTATGTACACATAATTCCATACCCATGTGCTGCCTGCCTCCCAACAACACCAGGAACACGCTCAAATAGACACTATCTACCAACATTGCAAACCTATGTACACATAATTCCATACCCCTATGCTGCCTGCTTCCACGCCACTAACACCAGTTATACCCTCAAATAGCCACTATCTACCAACACTGTAAACCTATGTAAACATAATCCCATACCCCTGTGCTGCCTGCCTCCCACCCCACCAATACCAGGAACCCCCTCAAAAAGCCTCTAACTGCCAACACTGCAAACCTATGTACACATAATTCCATACCCCTGTGCTGCCTCCCATCCCACCAACACCAGCAACACCCTCAAATAGCCTCTATCTACCAACACTGCAAAACTATGTACACATAATTCCATACCCCTGTGTTGCCTGCCTCCCACCCCACCAACACCAGGAACACCCTGAAATAGACGCTATCTACGAATACTCCAAACCTATGTACACATAATTCCATATGCTTGTCCTGACTGCCCCCCCACCCCACCAACACCAGGAACACCCTCAATACCCACTATCTACCAACACTGCAAAACTATGTGCACATAATTCCATACCCCTCTGCTGCATGCCTCCCACCCGACCAACACCAGGAACACCCTCAAATACCCACTATCTACCAACACTGCAAACCTATGTACACATAATTCCATACCCCTCTGCTGCCTGCCTCCCACCCCACCAACACAAGGACAACAAACACCCTCCAATAGACGCTATCTACGAACACTGCAAACCTATGTACACATAATTCCAAACACCTGTGCTGCCCGCCTCCCAACAACACCAGGAGCACTCCAAATAGACACTATCTACTAACACTGCAAACCTATGTACACATAATTCCATACCCCTGTGCTGTTTGCCTGTCTCCCACCCCACCAACACCAGGAACACCCTCAAATAGCCCCTCACTACCAACACTGCAAACCTATGTACACATACTTCCATAACCCTGTGCTGCCTGCCTCCACCCCACCAACACCAGAAACCCCCTCAAATATACGCTATATACCAACACTGCAAACCTATGTACCCATAATTCCATACCCCTGTCCTGCCTGCGTCCCACCCCATAAACACCAGGCACGCCCTCAAATAGAGGCTATCTACCAATACTGCAAACCTATGTACACAGAATTCCATACCCCTGCAATGCCTGCCTCCCACCCCACCAACACCAGGAACACCCTCAAATAGCCCCTAACTACCAACACTGCAAACCTATGTACAAATAATTCATTACCCCTCTGCTGCCTGCCTCCCACCCCACCAACACCAGGGACACCCTCCAATAGACGCTACCTACGAACACTGCAAACCTATGTACACATAATTCCATACCCATGTGCTGCCTGCCTCCCATCAACACCAGGACACCCTCAAATAGACACTATCTACCAACACTGAAAACCTATATACACATAATTCCATACCCCTGTGCTGCCTGCCTCCCACCCCACCAACACCAGGAACCCCCTTAAATAGACACAATCTACCCACACTGCAAACCTATGTACACATAATTCCATACCCCTCTGCTGCCTGTCTCCCACCCCACTAACAACAGGAACACCCTCAAATAGCCACTATCTATCAACACTGCAAACGTATGTACACATAATTCCATACCCCTGTGCTGCCTGCCTCCCACCCCACCAACACCAGGAATACCCTCCAATAGACGCTATCTACGAACACTGCAAACACTGTACACATAATTCCATACCCCTGTGTTGCCTGCCTCCCACCCCACCAACACCAGGATTACCCTCCAATAGACGCTATCTACGAACACTGCAATCCTATGTACACATAGTTCCATACCCATGTGCTGCCTGCCTCCCAACAACACCAGAAACACGCTCAAATAGACACTATCTACCAACCATGCAAACCTATGTGCATATAATTCCATACCCCTGTGCTGCCTGCCTCCCACCCACCAACACCAGGAACACCCTCAAATAGCCCCTAACTACCAACACTGCAAAACTATGTACACATAATTCCATACCCCTGTTTTTCCCGCCTCCCACCCCACCAACACTGGAAACACCCTCAAATAGCCCCTAACTTCCAACACTGCAAACCTATGTACACATACTTCCATACCCCTGTGCTTCCTGCCTCCCACCCCACCAACACCAGGAACCCCCTCAAATAGCCACTTTCTACCAACACTGCAAACCTATGTACACATAATTCCATACCCCACTGCTGCCTGCCTCCCACCCAGGAACACCCTCAAATAGCCCCTAACTACCAACACTGCAAAAGTATGTATACATAATTCCATACCCCTGTTTTTCCCGCCTCCCACCCCACCAACACTGGGAACACCCTCAAATAGCCCCTAACTTCCAACACTGCAAACCTATGTACGCATACTTCCATAACCCTGTGCTGCCTCCACCCCACCAATAAAAGAAACCCCCTTAAATAGACACTATCTACCCACACTGCAAACCTATGTACACATAATTCCATACCCCTGTCCTGCCTGCCCCCCACCCCATAAACACCAGGAACACCCTCAAATAGACGCTATCTACGAACACTGCAAACCTATGTACACATAATTCCATACCCCTTTCCGGCCTGCCTCCCACCCGACCAACACCAGGAACACCCTCAAATAGCCACTATCTACCAACACTGCAAACCTATGTACACATAATTCCATACCACTCTGCTGCCTGCCTCCCACCCCACTAACAACAGGAACACCCTCAAATAGCCACTATCTACCAACACTGCAAATGGATGTACACATAATTCCATACCCCTGTGCTGACTGCCTCCCACCCCACAAACACCAAGAACACCCTCAAATATCCACTATCTACCAACACTGCAAACGTTTGTACACATAATTCCATACCCCTGTGCTGCCTGCCTGCCACCCCAACAAACCCCAGTAATATCCTCCAATAGACGCTATCTACGAACACTGCAAACCTATGTACACATAATTCCATACCCATGTGCTGCCTGCCTCCCAACAACACCAGGAACACCCTCAAATAGACACTATCAACCAACCATGCAAACCTATGTACACATAATTCCATACCTCGTTGCTGCCTGCCTCCCACCCAACAACACCAGGAACCCCCTTAAATAGACGCTATCTACGAACACTGCAAACCTATGTACACATAATTCCATACCCCTTTACGGCCTGCCTCCCACCCGACCAACAACAGGAACAACCTCAAATAGCCACTATCTACCAACACTGCGAACCTATGTACACATAATTCCATACCCCTCTGCTGCCTGCCTCCCACCCCACCAACACAAGGACAACAAACACCCTCCAATAGACGCTATCTACGAACACTGCAAACCTATGTACACATAATTCCAAACACCTGTGCTGCCCGCCTCCCAACAACACCAGGAGCACCCTCAAATAGACACTATCTACCAACACTGCAAACCTATGTACACATAATTCCATACCCCTGTGCTGTTTGCCTGTCTCCCACCCCACCAACACCAGGAACACCCTCAAATAGCCCCTCACTACCAACACTGCAAACCTATGTACACATACTTCCATAACCCTGTGCTGCCTCCCTCCACCCCACCAACACCAGAAACCCCCTCAAATATACGCTATATACCAACACTGCAAACCTATGTAAACATAATTCCATACCCCTGTGCTGCCTGCCTCCCACCCCACCAATACCAGGAACACCCTCAAAAAGCCTCTAACTACCAACACTTTAAACCTATGTACACATAATTCCATACCCTTGTGCTGCCTCCCATCTAACCAACACCAGCAACACCCTCAAATAGCCTCTATCTACCAACACTGCAAAACTATGTACACATAATTCCATACCCCTGTGTTGCCTGCCTCCCACCCCACCAACACCAGGAACACCCTGAAATAGACGATATCTACGAATACTGCAAACCTATGTACACATAATTCCATATGCTTGTCCTGACTGCCCCCCCCCACCCCACCAACACCAGGAACACCCTCAAATACCCACTATCTACCAACACTGCAAAACTATGTGCAAAAATTCCATACCGCTCTGCTGCCTGCCTCCCACCCACCAACACCAGGAACACCCTCAAATACCCACTATCTACCAACACTGCAAACCTATGTACACAAAATTCCATACCCATCAGCTGCCTGCCTCCCACCCCACCAACACCAGGAACACCCTCAAATAGCCCATAACTATCAACATTGCAAACGTATGTACACATAATTCCATTCCCCTGTGCTGCCTGCCTCCCACCCCACCAACACCAGGAATACCCTCCAATAGACGCTATCTACAAACACTGCAAACACTGTACACATACTTCCATACCCCTGTGCTGCCTGCCTCCCACCCCACCAACACCAGGAACCCCCTTAAGTAGACACTAGCTACCCACACTGCAAACCTATGTACACAGAATGCCATACCCCTGTCCTGCCTGCCTCCCACACCACAAACACCAGGAACACCCTCAAGTAGACGCTATCTACGAACACTGCAAACCTATGTACACATAATTCCATACCCCATTCAGGCCTGCCTCCCACCCGACCAACACCAGGAACACACTCAAATAGCTACTATCTACCAACACTGTAAACCTATGTAAACATAATCCCATACCCCTGTGCTGCCTGCCTCCTACCCCACCAATACCAGGAACACCCTCAAATAGCCCCTATCTACCAACACTGCAAAACTATGTACACATAATTCCATACCCCTGTGTTGCCTGCCTCCCACCCCACCAACACCAGGAACACCCTGAAATAGATGCTATCTACGAATACGGCAAACCTATGTACACATAATTCCATATGCTTGTCCTGACTGCCCCCCCCACCCCACCAACACCAGGAACACCCTCAATACCCACTATCTACCAACACTGCAAAACTATGTGCACATAATTCCATACCCCTCTGCTGCCTGCCTCCCACCCCACCAACACCAGGAACACCCTCAAATACCCACTATCTACCAATACTGCAAACCTATGTACACATAATTCCATACCCCTCTGCTGCCTGCCTCCCACCCCACCAACACAAGGACAACAAACACCCTCCAATAGACGCTATCTACGAACACTGCAAACCTATGTACACATAATTCCAAACACCTGTGCTGCCCGCCTCCCAACAACACCAGGAGCACCCTCAAATAGACACTATCTACCAACACTGCAAACCTATGTACACATAATTCCATACCCCTGTGCTGTTTGCCTGTCTCCCACCCCACCAACACCAGGAACACCCTCAAATAGCCCCTCACTACCAACACTGCAAACCTATGTACACATACTTCCATAACCCTGTGCTGCCTCCCTCCACCCCACCAACACCAGAAACCCCCTCAAATATACGCTATATACCAACACTGCAAACCTATGTAAACATAATTCCATACCCCTGTGCTGCCTGCCTCCCACCCCACCAATACCAGGAACACCCTCAAAAAGCCTCTAACTACCAACACTTTAAACCTATGTACACATAATTCCATACCCTTGTGCTGCCTCCCATCCAACCAACACCAGCAACACCCTCAAATAGCCTCTATCTACCAACACTGCAAAACTATGTACACATAATTCCATACCCCTGTGTTGCCTGCCTCCCACCCCACCAACACCAGGAACACCCTGAAATAGACGCTATCTACGAATACTGCAAACCTATGTACACATAATTCCATATGCTTGTCCTGACTGCCCCCCCCCACCCCACCAACACCAGGAACACCCTCAAATACCCACTATCTACCAACACTGCAAAACTATGTGCAAAAATTCCATACCGCTCTGCTGCCTGCCTCCCACCCACCAACACCAGGAACACCCTCAAATACCCACTATCTACCAACACTGCAAACCTATGTACACAAAATTCCATACCCATCAGCTGCCTGCCTCCCACCCCACCAACACCAGGAACACCCTCAAATAGCCCATAACTATCAACATTGCAAACGTATGTACACATAATTCCATTCCCCTGTGCTGCCTGCCTCCCACCCCACCAACACCAGGAATACCCTCCAATAGACGCTATCTACGAACACTGCAAACACTGTACACATACTTCCATACCCCTGTGCTGCCTGCCTCCCACCCCACCAACACCAGGAACCCCCTTAAGTAGACACTAGCTACCCACACTGCAAACCTATGTACACAGAATGCCATACCCCTGTCCTGCCTGCCTCCCACACCACAAACACCAGGAACACCCTCAAGTAGACGCTATCTACGAACACTGCAAACCTATGTACACATAATTCCATACCCCATTCAGGCCTGCCTCCCACCCGACCAACACCAGGAACACACTCAAATAGCTACTATCTACCAACACTGTAAACCTATGTAAACATAATGCCATACCCCTGTGCTGCCTGCCTCCTACCCCACCAATACCAGGAACACCCTCAAAAAGCCTCTAACTACCAACACTGCAAACCTATGTACACATAATTCCATACCCCTGTGCTGCCTTCCATCCAACCAACACCAGCAACACCCTCAAATAGCCTCTATCTACCAACACTGCAAAACTATGTACACATAATTCCATACCCTTGTGTTGCCTGCCTCCCACCCCACCAACACCAGGAACACCCTGAAATAGACGCTATCTACGAATACTGCAAACCTATGTACACATAATTCCATATGCTTGTCCTGACTGCCCCCCCACCCCACCAACACCAGGAACACCCTCAAATACCCACTATCTACCAACACTGCAAAACTATGTGCACATAATTCCATACCGCTCTGCTGCCTGCCTCCCACCCCACCAACACCAGGAACACCCTCAAATACCCACTATCTACCAACACTGCAAACCTATGTACACATAATTCCATACCCCTCTGCTGCCTGCCTCCCACCCCACCAACACAAGGACAACAAACACCCTCCAATAGACGCTATCTACGAACACTGCAAACCTATGTACACATAATTCCAAACACCTGTGCTGCCTGCCTCCCAACAACACCAGGAGCACCCTCAAATAGACACTATCTACCAACACTGCAAACCTATGTACACATAATTCCATACCGCTGTGCTGTTTGCCTGACTCCCACCCCACCAACACCAGGAACACCCTCAAATAGCCCCTCACTACCAACACTGCAAACCTATGTACACATACTTCCATAACCCTCTGCTGCCTGCCTCCACCCCACCAACACCAGAAACCCCCTCAAATATACGCTATATACCAAGACTGCAAACCTATGTACCCATAATTCCATACCCCTGTCCTGCCTGCGTCCCACCCCATAAACACCAGGCACGCCCTCAAATAGAGGCTATCTACCAATACTGCAAACCTATGTACACAGAATTCCATACCCCTGTACTGCCTGCCTCCCACCCCACCAACACCAGGAACACCCTCAAATAGCCCCTAACTACGAACACTGCAAACCTATGTACACATAATTCCATACCCATGTGCTGCCTGCCTCCCATCAACACCAGTACACCCTCAAATAGACACTATCTACCAACACTGAAAACCTATATACACATAATTCCATACCCCTGTGCTGCCTGCCTCCCACCCCACCAACACCAGGAACACCCTCAAAAAGCCCATGACTATCAACATTGCAAACCTATGTACACATACTTCCACACCCCTGTGATGCCTGCCTCCCACCCCACCAACACCAGGAAACCCCTTAAATAGACAGAATCTACCCACACTGCAAACCTATCTACACATAATTCCATACCCCTGTCCTGCCTGCCTCCCACCCCACAAACACCAGCAACACCCTCAAAAAGACGCTATCTACAAACACTGCAAACCTATGTACACATAATTCCATACCCCATTCCGGCCTGCCTCCCACCCGACCAACACCAGGAACACCCTGAAATAGACACTATCTGTCAACACTGCAAACCTATGTACACATAATTCCATACCCCTCTGCTGCCTGTCTCCCACCCCATTAACAACAGGAACACCCTCAGATAGCCACTATCTATCAACACTGCAAACGTATGTACACATAATTCCATACCCCTGTGCTGCCTGCCTCCCACCCCACCAACACCAGGAATACCCTCCAATAGACGCTATCTACGAACACTGCAAACACTGTACACATAATTCCATACCCCTGTGTTGCCTGCCTCCCACCCCACCAACACCAGGATTACCCTCCAATAGACGCTATCTACGAACACTGCAATCCTATGTACACATAATTCCATACCCATGTGCTGCCTTCCTCCCAACAACACCAGGAACACGCTCAAATAGACACTATCTACCAACCACACAAACCTATGTGCACATAATTACATACCCCTGTGCTGCATGCCTCCCACCCACCAACACCAGGAACATCCTCAAATAGCCCCTAACTACCAACACTGCAAAACTATGTACACATAATTCCATACCCCTGTTTTTCCCGCCTCCCACCCCACCAACACTGGGAACACCCTCAAATAGCCCCTAACTTCCAACACTGCAAACCTATGTACACATACTTCCATACCCCTGTGCTTCCTGCCTCCCACCCCACCAACACCAGGAACCCCCTCAAATAGCCACTTTCTACCAACACTGCAAACCTATGTACACATAATTCCATACCCCACTGCTGCCTGCCTCCCACCCAGGAACACCCTCAAATAGCCCCTAACTACCAACACTGCAAAAGTATGTATACATAATTCCATACCCCTGTTTTTCCCGCCTCCACCCCACCAACACTGGGAACACCCTCAAATAGCCCCTAACTTCCAACACTGCAAACCTATGTACACATACTTCCATAACCCTGTGCTGCCTCCCACCCCACCAATAAAAGTAACCCCCTCAAATAGACCCTATCTACCCACACTGCAAACCTATGTACACATAATTCCATACCCCTGTCCTGCCTGCCTCACACCCGACCAACACCAGGAACACCCTCAAATAGCCACTATCTACCAACACTGCAAACCTATGTACACATAATTCCATACCACTCTGCTGCCTGCCTCCCACCCCACTAACAACAGGAACACCCTCAAATAGCCACTATCTACCAACACTGCAAACGGATGTACATATAATTCCATACCCCTGTGCTGACTGCCTCCCACCCCACAAACACCAAGAACACCCTCAAATAGACGCTATCTACGAACACTGCATACCTATGTATACATACTCCCACACCCCTGTGCTGCCTGCCTCCCACCCCACCAACACCAAGAACCCCCTTAAATAGACACTATCTACCCACACTGCAAACCTATGTACACATAATTCCATACCCCTGTCCTGCCTGCCTCCCGCCCCACAAACACCAGGAACACCCTCAAATAGATGCTATCTACGAACACTGCAAACCTATGTAGACATAATTCCATACCCCATTCCGGCCTGCCTCCCACCGATAACACCAGGAACACCCTCAAATAGCCACTATCTTCCAACACTGCAAACCTATGTACACATAATTCCATACCCCTCTGCTGTCTGCCTCCAACCCCACTAACAACAGGAACACCCTCAAATAGCCACTATCTACCAACACTGCAAACCTATGTACACATAATTCCATACCCCTGTGCTGCCTGCCTCCCACCCCAACAAACCCCAGTAATATCCTCCAATAGACGCTATCTACGAACACTGCTAACCTATGTACACATAATTCCATACCCATGTGCTGCCTGCCTCCCAACAACACCAGGAACACCCTCAAATAGACACTATCAACCAACCATGCAAACCTATGTACACATAATTCCATACCTCTTTGCTGCCTGCCTCCCACCCAACAACACCAGGAACACCCTCAAATAGCCCCTATCTACCAACACTGCAAAAGTATGTACACATAATTCCATACCCCTGTTTTTCCCGCCTCGCACCCCACCAACACTGGGAACACCCTCAAATAGCCCCTAACTTCCAACACTGCAAACCTATGTACACATACTTCCATACCCCTGTGCTGCCTGCCTCCCACCCCACCAACACCAGGAACCCCCTCAAATAGCCACTTTCTACCAACACTGCAAATCTATGTACACATAATTCCATACCCCTGTCCTGCCTGCCTCCCACCCCACAACCACCAGGAACACCCTCAAATAGACTCTATCTAGGAACACTGCAAACCTATGTACACATAATTCCATACCCCTTTCCGGCCTGCCTCCCACCGGACCAAGACCAGGAACACCCTCAAATAGCCACTATCTACCAACACTGCAAACCTATGTACACTTAATTACATACCCCTGTTTTTCCCGCCTCCCACCCCACCAACACTGGGAACACCCTCAAATGGCCCGTAACTTCCAACACTGCAAACCTATGTACACATAATTCCATACCCCACTACTGCCTGCCTCCCACCCCACCAACACCAGGAACCCCCTTAAATAAACACTATTTACCAACACTGCAAATCTATGTACACATAATTCCATACCCCTGTCCTGCCTGCCTCCCACCCCACAAACACCAGGAACACCCTCAAATAGACCCTATCTATGAACACTGCAAACCTATGTACACATAATTCCATACCCCTTTCCAGCCTGCCTCCCACCGGACCAACACCAGGAACACCCTCAAATAGCCACTATCTACCAACACTGCAAACCTATGTACACTTAATTACATACCCCTCTGCTGCCTGCCTCCCACCCCACTAACACCAGGAACACCCTCAAATCGCCACTATCTACCAACACTGCACACCTATGTACACATAATTCCATACCCCTGTGCAGCCTGCCTCCCACCCCACCAACACCAGGAACACCCTCCAATAGACGCTATCTTCGAACACTGACACCCTATGTACACATACTTCCATAACCCTGTGCTGCATGCCTCCACTCCACCAACACCAGAAACCCCCTGAAACATACGCTATTTACCAACACTGCAAACCTATGTACCCATAATTCCATACTTCTGTCCTGCTTGCCTCCCACCCCATAAACACCAGGCACACCCTCAAATAGAGACTATCTACCAATACTGCAAACCTATGTACACAGAATTCCATACCCCTGTCCTGCCTGCCTACCACCCCACCAACACCAGGAACACCCTCAAATAGCCACTATCTACCAACACTGCAAACCTATGTACACAAAATTCCATACCCATCAGCTGCCTGCCTCCCACCCTACCAACACCAGGAACACCCTCAGATAGCCCATAACTATCAACATTGCAAACGTATGTACACATAATTCCATTCCCCTGTGCTGCCTGCCTCCCACCCCACCAACACCAGGAATACCCTCCAATAGACGCTATCTACGAACACTGCAAACACTGTACACATAATTCCATACCCCTGTGCTGCCTGCCTCCCACCCCACCAACACCAGGAACCCCCTTAAATAGATACTATCTACCGACACTGCAAACCTATGTACACAGAATTCCATACCCATGTCCTGCCTGCCTCCCACCCCACAAACACCAGGAACACCCTCAAATAGACGCTATCTACGAACACTGCAAAAGTATGTACATATGATTCCATACCCCATTCAGGCCTGCCTCCCACCCGACCAACACCAGGAACATACTCAAATAGCTACTATCTACCAACACTGCAAACCTATGTACACATAATTCCATACCCCTATGCTGCCTGCTTCCACGCCACTAACACCAGTAACACCCTCAAATAGCCTCTATCTACCAACACTGCAAAACTATGTACACATAATTCCAGACCCCTGTGTTGCCTGCCTCCCACCCCACCAACACCAGGAACACCCTGAAATAGATGCTATCTACGAATACGGCAAACCTATGTACACATAATTCCATATGCTTGTCCTGACTGACCCCCCCCACCCCACCAACACCAGGAACACCCTCAATACCCACTATCTACCAACACTGCAAAACTATGTGCACATAATTCCATACCCCTCTGCTGCCTGCCTCCCACCCCACCAACACCAGGAACACCCTCAAATACCCACTATCTACCAATACTGCAAACCTATGTACACATAATTCCACACCCCTCTGCTGCCTGCCTCCCACCCCACCAACACAAGGACAACAAACACCCTCCAATAGACGCTATCTACGAACACTGCAAACCTATGTACACATAATTCCAAACACCAAACACCTGTGCTGCCCGCCTCCCAACAACACCAGGAGCACCCTCAAATAGACACTATCTAGCAACACTGCAAACCTATGTACACATAATTCCATACCCCTGTGCTGTTTGCCTGTCTCCCACCCCACCAACACCAGGAACACCCTCAAATAGCCCCTCACTACCAACACTGCAAACCTATGTACACATACTTCCATAACCCTGTGCTGCCTGCCTCCACCCCACCAACACCAGAAACCCCCTCAAATATACGCTATATACCAACACTGCAAACCTATGTACCCATAATTCCATACCCCTGTCCTGCCTGCATCCCACCCCATAAACACCAGGCACGCCCTCAAATAGAGGCTATCTACCAATACTGCAAACCTATGTACACAGAATTCCATACCCCTGCACTGCCTGCCTCCCAACCCACCAACACCAGGAACACCCTCAAATAGCCCCAAACTACCAACACTGCAAACCTATGTACACATAATTCATTACCCCTCTGCTGCCTGCCTCCCACCCCACCAACACCAGGGACACCCTCCAATAGACGCTATCTACGAACACTGCAAACCTATGTACACATAATTCCATACCCATGTGCTGCCTGCCTCCCATCAACACCAGGACACCCTCAAATAGACACTATCTACCAACACTGAAAACCTATATAAACATAATTCCATACCCCTCTGCTGCCTGCCTCCCACCCCACCAACACCAGGAACACCCTCAAAAAGCCCATGACTATCAACATTGCAAACCTATGTACACATACCTCCAAACCCCTGTGATGCCTGCCTCCCACCCCACCAACACCAGGAACCCCCTTAAATAGACACAATCTACCCACACTGCAAACCTATGTACACATAATTCCATACCCCTCTGCTGCCTGTCTCCAACCCCACTAACAACAGGAACACCCTCAAATAGCCACTATCTATCAACACTGCAAACATATGTACACATAATTCCATACACTTGTGCTGCCTGCGTCCCACCCCACCAACACCAGGAATACCCTCCAATAGACGCTATCTACGAACACTGCAAACACTGTACACATAATTCCATACCCCTGTGTTGCCTGCCTCCCACCCCACCAACACCAGGATTACCCTCCAATAGACGCTATCTACGAACACTGCAATCCTATGTACACATAATTCCATACCCATGTGCTGCCTGCCTCCCAACAACACCAGGAGCACGCTCAAATAGACACTATCTACCAACCATGCAAACCTATGTGCACATAATTCCATACCCCTGTGCTGCCTGCCTCCCACCCACCAACACCAGGAACACCCTCAAATAGCAACTAACTACCAACACTGCAAAACTATGTACACATAATTCCATACCCCTGTTTTTCCCGCCTCCCACCCCACCAACACTGGGAACACCCTCAAATAGCCCCTAACTTCCAACACTGCAAACCTATGTACACATACTTCCATACCCCTGTGCTTCCTGCCTCCCACCCCACCAACACCAGGAACCCCCTCAAATAGCCACTTTCTACCAACACTGCAAACCTATGTACACATAATTCCATACCCCACTGCTGCCTGCCTCCCACCCAGGAACACCCTCAAATAGCCCCTAACTACCAACACTGCAAAAGTATGTATACATAATTCCATACCCCTGTTTTTCCCGCCTCCCACCCCACCAACACTGGGAACACCCTCAAATAGCCCCTAACTTCCAACACTGCAAACCTATGTACACATAATTCCATACCACTCTGCTGCCTGCCTCCCACCCCACTAACAACAGGAACACCCTCAAATAGCCACTATCTACCAACACTGCAAACGGATGTACACATAATTCCATACCCCTGTCATGCCTGCCTCCCACCCCAGAAAACCCAGGAACACCCTCAAATAGACGCTATCTACGAACACTGCAAACCTATGTACACATAATTCCATACCCCTTTCCGGCCTGCCTCCCACCCGACCAACACCAGGAACACCCTCAAATAGCCACTATCTACCAACACTGCAAACCTATGTACACATAATTCCATACCACTCTGCTGCCTGCCTCCCACCCCACTAACAACAGGAACACCCTCAAATAGCCACTATCTACCAACACTGCAAACGGATGTACACATAATTCCACACCCCTGTGCTGACTGCCTCCCACCCTACAAAGACCAGGAACACCCTCAAATAGACGCTATCTACGAACACTGTAAACCTATGTACACATACTCCCACACCCCTGTGCTGCCTGCCTCCCAACCCACCAACACCAAGAACCCCCTTAAATAGACACTATCTACCCACACTGCAAACATATGTACACATAATTCCATACCCCTGTCCTGCCTGCCTCCCACCCCACACACACCAGGAACACCCTCAAATAGATGCTATCTATGAACACTGCAAACCTATGTACACATAATTCCATACCCTATTCTGGCCTGCCTCCCACCGACAACACCAGGAACACCCTCAAATAGCCACTATCTTCCAACACTGCAAACCTATGTACACATACTTCCATACCCCTCTGCTGTCTGCCTCCAACCCCACTAACAACAGGAACACCCTCAAATAGCCACTATCTACCAACACTGCAAACGTTTGTACACATAATTCCATACCCCTGTGCTGCCTGCCTGCGACCCCAACAAACCCCAGTAATATCCTCCAATAGACGCTATCTACGAACACTGCAAACCTATGTACACATAATTCCATACCCATGTGCTGCCTGCCTCCCAACAACACCAGGAACACCCTCAAATAGCCCCTATCTACCAACACTGCAAAAGTATATACACAGAATTCCATACCCCTGTTGTTCCCGCCTCCCACCCCACCAACACTAGGAACACCCTCAAATAGCCCCTAACTTCCAACACTGCAAACCTATGTACACATACTTCCATACCCCTGTGCTGCCTGCCTCCCACCCCACCAACACCAGGATCCCCCTCAAATAGCCACTTTCTACCAACACTGCAAATCTATGTACACATAATTCCATACCCCTGTCCTGCCTGCCTCCCACCCCACAAACACCAGGAACACCCTCAAATAGACGCTATCTATAAACACTGCATACCTATGTACACATAATTCCATACCCCACTACTGCCTGCCTCCCACCCCACCAACACCAGGAACCCCCTTAAATAAACACTATTTACCAACACTGCAAATCTAAGTACACATAATTCCATACCCCTGTCCTGCCTGCCTCCCACCCCACAAACACCAGGAACACCCTCAAATAGACGCTATCTATGAACACTGCAAACCTATGTACACATAATTCCATACCCCATTCCGGCCTGCCTCCCACCCGACCAACACCAGGAACACCCTGAAATAGACACTATCTGTCAACACTGCAAACCTATGTACACATAATTCCATACCCCTCTGCTGCCTGTCTCCCACCCCACTAACAACAGGAACACCCTCAAATAGCCACTATCTATCAACACTGCAAACGTATGTACACATAATTCCATACCCCTGTGCTGCCTGCCTCCCACCCCACCAACACCAGGAATACCCTCCAATAGACGCTATCTACTAACACTGCAAAAACTGTACACATAATTCCATACCCATGTGCTGCCTACCTCCCACCCCACCAACACCAGGATTACCCTCCAATAGACGCTGTCTACGAACACTGCAATCCTATGTACACATAATTCCATACCCATGTGCTGCCTGCCTCCCAACAACACCAGGAACACGCTCAAATAGACACTATCTACCAACACTACAAACCTATGTGCACATAATTCCATACCCCTGTGCTGCCTGCCTCCCACTCACCAACACCAGGAACATCCTCAAATAGCCCCTAACTACCAACACTGCAAAACTATGTACTTATAATTCCATACCCCTGTTTTTCCTGCCTCCCACCCCACCAACACTGGGAACACCCTCAAATAGCCCCTAACTTCCAACACTGCAAACCTATGTACACATACTTCCATAACCCTGTGCTGCCTCCCACCCCACCAATAAAAGGAACCCCCTCAAATAGACCCTATCTACCCACACTGCAAACCTATGTACACATAATTCCATACCCCTGTCCTGCCTGCCTCCCACCCGACCAACACCAGGAACACCCTCAAATAGCCACTATCTACCAACACTGCAAACCTATGTACACATAATTCCATACCACTCTGCTGCCTGCCTCCCACCCCACTAGCAACAAGAACACCCTCAAATAGCCACTATCAACCAACACTGCAAACGGATGTACACATAATTCCATACCCCTGTGCTGACTGCCTCCCACCCCACAAACACCAGGAACACCCTCAAATAGACGCTATCTACGAACACTGCATACCTATGTACACATACTCCCACACCCCTGTGCTGCCTGCCTCCCACCCCATCAACACCAAGAACCCCCTTAAATAGACACTATCTACCCACACTGCAAACCTATGTACACATAATTCCATACCCCATTCCGGCCTGCCTCCCACCGACAACACCAGGAACACCCTCAAATAGCCACTTTCTTCCAACACTGCAAACCTATGTACACATAATTCCATACCCCTCTGCTGTCTGCCTCCAACCCCACTAACAACAGGAACACCCTCAAATAGCCACTATCTACCAACACTGCAAACCTATGTACACATAATTCCATACCCCTGTGCTGCCTGCCTCCCACCCCAACAAACCCCAGTAATATCCTCCAATAGACGCTATCTACGAACACTGCTAACCTATGTACACATAATTCCATACCCATGTGCTGCCTGCCTCCCAACAACACCAGGAACACCCTCAAATAGACACTATCAACCAACCATACAAACCTATGTACACATAATTCCATACCTCTTTGCTGCCTGCCTCCCACCCAACAACACCAGGAACACCCTCAAATAGCCCCTATCTACCAACACTGCAAAAGTATGTACACATAATTCCATACCCCTGTTTTTGCCGCCTCGCACCCCACCAACACTGGGAACACCCTCAAATAGCCCCTAACTTCCAACACTGCAAACCTATGTACACATACTTCCATACTCCTGTGCTGCCTGCCTCCCACCCCACCAACACCAGGAACCCCCTCAAATAGCCACTTTCTACCAACACTGCAAATCTATGTACACATAATTCCATACCCCTGTCCTGCCTGCCTCCCAACCCACAACCACCAGGAACACCCTCAAATAGACGCTATCTATGAGCACTGCAAACCTATGTACACATAATTCCATACCCCTTTCCGGCCTGCCTCCCACCAGACCAAGACCAGGAACACCCTCAAATAGCCACTATCTACCAACACTGCAAACCTATGTACACTTAATTACATACCCCTGTTTTTCCCGCCTCCCACCCCACCAACACTGGGAACACCCTTAAATGGCCCGTAACTTCCAACACTGCAAACCTATGTACACATAATTCCATACCCCACTACTGCCTGCCTCCCACCCCACCAACACCAGGAACCCCCTTAAATAAACACTATTTACCAACACTGCAAATCTATGTACACATAATTCCATACCCCTGTCCTGCCTGCCTCCCATCCCACAAACACCAGGAACACCCTCAAATAGACGCTATCTATGAACACTGCAAACCTATGTACACATAATTCCATAACCCTTTCCAGCCTGCCTCCCACCGGACCAACACCAGGAACACCCTCAAATAGCCACTATCTACCAACACTGCAAACCTATGTACACTTAATTACATACCCCTCTGCTGCCTGCCTCCCACACCACTAACACCAGGAACACCCTCAAATCGCCACTATCTACCAACACTGCAAACCTATGTACACATAATTCCATACCCCTGTGCAGCCTGCCTCCCACCCCACCAACACCAGGAACACCCTCCAATAGACGCTATCTTCGAACACTGACACCCTATGTACACATACTTCCATAACCCTGTGCTGCATGCCTCCACTCCACCAACACCAGAAACCCCCTGAAATATACGCTATTTACCAACACTGCAAACCTATGTGCCCATAATTCCATACTTCTGTCCTGCTTGCCTCCCACCCCATAAACACCAGGCACACCCTCAAATAGAGGCTATCTACCAATACTGCAAACCTATGTACACAGAATTCCATACCCCTGTCCTGCCTGCCTACCACCCCACCAACACCAGGAACACCCTCAAATAGCCACTATCTACCAACACTGCAAACCATTTACACAAAATTCCATACCCATCAGCAGCCTGCCTCCCACGCCACCAACACCAGGAACACCCTCAAATAGCCCATAACTATCAACATTGCAAACGTATGTACACATAATTCCATTCCCCTGTGCTGCCTGCCTCCCACCCCACCAACACCAGGAACACCCTCAAATAGCCCCTATCTACCAACACTGCAAAGGTATATACACATAATTCCATACCCCTGTTTTTCCCGCCTGCCACCCCACCAACACTAGGAACACCCTCAAATAGCCCCTAACTTCCAACACTGCAAACCTATGTACACATACTTCCATACCCCTGTGCTGCCTGCCTGCCTCCCACCCCACCAACACCAGGAACCCCCTCAAAGAGCCACTTTCTACCAACACTGCAAATCTATGTACACATAATTCCATACCTCTGTCCTGCCTGCCTCCCACCCCACAAACACCAGGAACACCCTCAAATAGACGCTATCTATAAACACTGCAAACCTATGTACACATAATTCCATACCCCAATACTGCCTGCCTCCCACCCCACCAACACCAGGAACCCCCTTAAATAAACACTATTTACCAACACTGCAAATCTAAGTACACATAATTCCATACCCCTGTCCTGCCTGCCTCCCACCCCACAAACACCAGGAACACCCTCAAATAGACGCTATCTATGAACCCTGCAAACCTATGTACACATAATTCCATACCCCATTCCGGCCTGCCTCCCACCCGACCAACACCAGGAACACCCTGAAATAGACACTATCTGTCAACACTGCAAACCTGTAACGCTCACCTGATTCCCGCAGAGGCGCCGGTCTTGACTGGGTGAATGCCGTATCTTCAAAGGTGATGTGTAACACACGGTTGGCTCTTTGGGCTGGACCTCTGTGCACTGTATGTCTGACTCGAAGAGTAAGATGTCTGCAGATAGAAAATATGGGATTAATGAACTGGGTTTATTGGGTGCCTCTCTCCTCTTCCCTTTCTCTTCTCCTGTAGAACCCCAAAGGTTAACGCCCTCACCTTAGGTAAGTGAACGCCGAGCTCTCCATCTGCCTCGGGGCAGGGTGCCGTAACCAGTTTCTTCACTGGATAAGGGTGCAGGCCTCTTGACCTCAGAGGACTGCTGTCCGTCGTTAACTGCACGAACGGTAAGTTCTGGGCACTTCAAATGTCTTAAAAGTCTTTTGTAATGATATCTCTTGTTTTGCAGGGTTCCGGCGATGGCGGATGGCGGGCTGATGAGAGTTGAGGATCGAACCCGCGTGAGGAATAGAAGCGCCTGGAAGCACGTAAGTAAGCGCTTGTAGCCTGCTTCACGATGCGCACTAACTGTCCCTTTTATCTTGCAGGTACAAGTTCGGAGCTTTAGAGAAGCTGAAGGGTGCTGGAATACCCACTGGATTCGGCGTGGGAAGGAGTAATGGCACATGAGTAATAAAGTTGCCCAATGTCTTTAAACGCACCTTCTTTTGTCTTTCAGATGCGGGATGCAGCGTCGAAGGCCTCCGGAGCGTGCGAAGAGCTGGTAAACTTTTGTCTTTCAGATGCCGGAATGCAGTGCGAAGACCTCCGGAGCATGCGAAGAGTAGGTAAGCCTTTGTCTTTCAGATGCCGGAATGCAGCGCGAGGCGTTGGTGACAGCCGATGGACCAGGTAAGAGATGCGCTGCCACTGAAGACCGTAGTGCTAACCTGTTCTTTCTTTGTCTTTACAGGTGCTGCTGAAGACTGGATTCCAGGATGGTAAGCCTTTGTTCCCTTAGGCCCAGGATCAGAAGCAGAAGACACAATGAGCGTTCTGCTGCAGAGAATGCAGAATAACGCAAAGCAAGATTCATCCATCGGGTGTGGTTTAAATAGCCTCCTGTAGTGCTTAGGTGTCTCCTTCCACAGCCACGCCTAGGTAAGAAAAGAGTTCCTGCCTTCCAGAAGAGTTCAAGTGTTCTGAACCTAGGGAGTGCCTCCTGCCCCACCCAACAGGAAAAGTAGTCCCAAACAGAAGAGGATCAGGGGTTCAACTGGCAGGTAAGTAAGCAGCATGGTCTGCTGCAGGTAAGTCCACCCAAGCATTATGAGCCCGGCGCTTCCAGTGCTCGGACTGGGCATCTTTATGAGCCTGGTGCCACTGGCGCCAGGACAGGGTCCAAAAGGTCCCAATTGGGACTGGCTGGCACTCGGAACCGGGGTTATGGGTCTGCTTCCAAGGGAGTCGGGCAAGTCCTGATCTTTTGGAAGCAGAGATCATGGCAGCACCCCCCCTCAAGGCCCCTCCCAAACCGGGCTTCTCTGGGGGTTTGGGCTTGTTAGGAAATGTTCGATGAAATCTTTTGATTAGACGAGGTGCGTGGACATATTCTGCAGGTTCCCAGGATCTTTCTTGGGGACCGTAGCCTTTCCAGTCAATCAGGTAAATTAGTTTAGATTTGGAGATCTTGGAATCCAGGATGCTTTTGGCTTCAAACTCGAGTTCTCCATCAACTAGAATAGGTTTTGGAGATGTAGTTAGTCGGGTTTGAGGTTGCACGGGTTTTAATAGAGAGACGTGGAAGACCGGATGTATCTTCATGTGAGGGGGCAAGTCCAACTTGACCGCTACTGGATTTACTATGGTAGTGATGGAATAGGGACCAAGGTATCTTGGGTTGGATGTGCGTGGTCCTTTTAGAGGTAGATATTTGGTGGATAACCAGACTTGATCTCCTACTTGATATTGGGGGGCTTCCTTCCGATGTTGGTCTGCTCCTTTCTTGTATTGTTCTTTAGCCCTTTGAAGGTGAGAAACGGCTTCCTTAAAGGCTTGGGTGATTGTAGAATGCAGGTGGTCTACTGCTGGTGTTCCAAGATCTTGGAGTGGATCCAACTCCGAGGTTCGAGGGTGACTACCGTATAAAAGAAAAAACGGGGTCTTCCCAGTTCCCGAATGGACAGAGTTATTGTAGGCATATTCGGCTATCCAAAGGATATCTTTCCAAGTTTTTTCAGTTTGTTGTAGCATGCAGCGCAAATACTGTTCCAGAGTTTGATTGGTCCTCTCGGTTTGTCCGTCGGTTTGAGGGTGGTGGCTGGTCGAAAGTCTCACATCAATTTGAGCCGACCGACAGCAACTTCGCCAAAAATGAGAAATAAATTGACTACCTCGATCCGAAATTAGAACTGAAGGAAAACCGTGCAGTCGGACAATGTTTTCGAGAAATTCTCGGGCCAGAGTTGCTGCTGTTGGTAAGCCTTTAAGTGGAATGAAATGCGCCATCTTGGAGAATAGGTCCACGATTACTAGGATCGTATTGTATCCGGAGCATGGAGGTAGATCGGTGATGAAGTCCATAGAAAGCGTATGCCAAGGGCGAGGCGGGATGTCAATAGGGCGTAAGAGGCCGGCTGGTTTTTCCTTTTGACTCTTGTTTTGGGCGCATACTCCACAGGACATTATAAAGTCTCTGATATCTTTTTTCCAAGACGGCCACCAGAAGTAGCGCTTGATCTTTTCCGAGGTCTTGGTCATACCGGGATGTCCTTCCATTAAAGAATCGTGATAACAAGAGATTACCTTTTTCTGTAAATCTGTGCTGGGCAGGTATAACCGTTCTTGGAAATATAATAGGTTGTCCTTCACCGTAAAGTCCTTTCCCTGCAGATGCCAATTCTGTATGTCTGCTGGAGTTACCAGTAGCGTGGCTTTATCCTTAACTTCCTCTATGGATTGTGTGGCGATTACACCTAGAATTCTTTGTTCTGGAATGATAGGTACAGGTTTAGGATTGATCAAATGTTCTTCCACTCCCATCCGAGAAAGGGCATCAGCTTTACCATTTTTTGTACCAGGTCGATAGGTAATTATGAAGTCAAACTCAGCAAAGAATAGTGCCCAACGGAGTTGCCTAGAGGATTGAGCTTTTGCGGTTTTCAAATATTGCAGGTTTCGGTGATCTGTAATCACAGTAACGGTGTGTCGGGCCCCCAGAAGATAATGCCGCCAAGCCTTAAAGGCGGACTTGATAGCTAGAAGTTCCTTATCAGTAATAGGGTAATTGATTTCAGGAGGCGAGAATTTGCGGGACCAAAATGCCACGGGATGCAACTGATTGGTTACTGGGTCCTTTTGTGATAGAACTGCCCCCATGGCAAGGCTCGAAGCATCAGTTTCAACGATGTAGGGGAGTTCTGGGCAAGGATGTTTTAAGATCGGTGCAGAGATAAATCTAGTCTTCAAATTCTGGAAAGCTTGTTCCGCCTCGGTAGACCATTCAAAACGTTTGTTTTTCTTTAACAAGGCGGTGATGGGCTGGACTATTCCAGAGAATTCGGGGCTAAACCTGCGGTAAAAGTTAGCGAAGCCTAACATGCTTTGAACACCTTTTACGGAGGATGGCGATGGCCATTTGAGAATTGCATCGACCTTCTTTGAATCCATACGCACTCCGCTAGGTGATAATATGAATCCCAAGAATTCAACTTCAGTCACGTTGAAAACGCATTTTTCCAACTTAGCGAAAAGTTTGTGTTGACGCAATATCTCGAGGACCATTTTCACGTGTTTCCGATGTTCAGTTTCCGATGAAGAATAAACGAGGATGTTGTCAATGTAAACAACAACACACACATCTATGAGCTCTCTGAGGACATCGTTCATAAAATATTGAAAGGCGGCCGGGGCATTGCAAAGTCCGAAGGGCATGACCTGATATTCAAATAGCCCATGCTTGGTGCGGAAGGCCGTCTTCCATTCATCGCCCTCTTTTACTCGTACCAAGTGGTAGGCTCCTCTAAGATCCAGCTTTGTATATATGCATGCTTTTCTGACTTGGTCCAGGAGTTCAGGGATCAAAGGTAACGGATATCTGTTCTTAACGGTGATCTGGTTCAGGGCGCGATAATTTATACAAGTTCTAAGGTCCCCTTCTTTTTTTGGAACGAAGAACAAAGCTGAGGAAGCAGGGGACTTGGAAGGACGAATAAACCCATTCGCTAGGTATTGATCCAGGTATTGTCGGAGGTGAAGATTCTCAGGCTCGGTGAGGGCATAAATTCTACAACAAGGAGGAGTAGATCCAGGTATCAGGTCTATCTGGCAGTCATAAGACCTATGAGGAGGTAGAGAGTTAGCCTGATCCTACCGGAAAACATCTTGGAATTCTAGGTATTCAGGAGGTAACTGGGGAGCCTCCGAGGAAATTGCTGCCAGTGCAACACCAGGTCGAGGGTGACAAGTAGAGACACATTCTGGAAACTGAACCGTTCTTGCTCGCCAATCGATCTGAGGATTGTGCTTCTCTAACCAAGGAATTCCTAGAATAATCTGGAACTGAGGGGCCTTGATCACATCGAACACGATCTTCTCATGGTGTCCATCTTGACTTACTAGCGTCACTTCTTGGGTGGTATGCGTTACTGGTCCGGAGGCTATCTCCGTACCATCCACCGTAGTAATGACGTCCTTTACAGCCTTTGGACAAAGAGTCAGATTCATCCTCAAAACCATTTAATTATCCACATAATTGCCGATGGCACCGCTGTCGACGTAAGCTTCAATCGCATGTAATCGATCCGGATGTTCAGGGCTAATGAGGACCATAGGTATCACGAAATGCGAGGTCACGGAACTGGTTTTAACGCTCGGCAAGAGGACCTCTATTCTTGTCGGGCATGGTCGTTTCCCTGCTCAGAGTTTGTGACCCTGGTAACTGCAGCTCCTACTGCCTTCTTGGCTGGTTTCACCGGACAGTCTCGAAGAAAGTGCCCCGAGTTTCCGCAATAGAGGCATAATTGCAGCTGTTTTCTCCTTTCCCGCTCCTTTTGTGTTAGTGGTCCTTTCAGGCCCCCTATTTGCATGGGTTCCCCGGAGTCTACTCCTTTGGTAGGAGTTGGTGGTTTGGAAAATACTCGAGCATCAAACTTGGAACGATCGGCCTTCCTGTTCTGCAGTCTGTGGTCAATTTGAACGACTAAGTCAATATAGTCTGAACAGTCTTGCGGGGGATTCACTACTTGGGCTAACACATCTTTGAGCTCTCCACGTAGACCTCTATAAAACAGCGTAATCCTTTTGTCCTCAGGCCATCGAGTTTCCACTATCAGTCTGTTGAAAGACGCAATATAAGCCAAAAGGTCTTCATTACCCTGTCGCAATGAAAGGAGCTCATTGTCCAAGGCCTGCCCCTGTGAATGTCTTGCAAACAGTTTTTCCATACTGAGCTGGAAAGCTTGAAAATCATGGAGAACCGGATCATCTTGATTAACTAGAGGGATCGACCAGTCTGCCGCATTGCCACTAAGGTACGAAAGCACGAAAGCTACCTTAGCTTGATCAGTTGGAAAGGCTGCTGGCCGGCATAAGAAGTGTAACCGGCACTGATTAATAAATACTGCAAACCTCTTTGGGTCACCAGAAAATCGTTCGGGCGGAGCCAGAGGTACATTCCCAGGTAGGTTGATCTGCACTGGGTTCGTAGAGGATGTTGAAGGAAGATTTGCCCCTGATGCGGGTAACGGAGTTTGTCCGGCTTGTGACTGCAGCAATTGTCTAGCGAGATCGTCTGTTCGCTCCTTGGAAATGATCAGTTCCCTTTTTAGAGCATTCGTTTCCTGACGGGCTGCATGCACTTCTGCTCTTAGTTCCCCAAGTAACTGGGCTAGCTGGTCGGTATCCGAGGTTTCCATAGCGCCTGGGTGGGAGTTTTGCGGTAGGCTTTGCGTTCTGTAATGCTCACCTGATTCCCGCAGAGGCGCCGGTCTTGACTGGGTGAATGCCATATCTTCAAAGGTGATGTGTAACACACGGTTGGCTCTTTGGGCTGGACCTCTGTGCACTGTATGTCTGACTCGAAGAGTAAGATGTCTGCAGATAGAAAATATGGGATTAATGAACTGGGTTTATTGGGTGCCTCTCTCCTCTTCCCTTTCTCTTCTCCTGTAAAACCCCAAAGGTTAACGCCCTCACCTTAGGTAAGTGAACGCCGAGCTCTCCATCTGCCTCGGGGCAGGGTGCCGTAACCAGTTTCTTCACTGGATAAGGGTGCAGACCTCTTGACCTCAGAGGACTGCTGTCCGTCGTTAACTGCACGAACGGTAAGTTCTGGGCACTTCAAATGTCTTAAAAGTCTTTTGTAATGATATCTCTTGTTTTGCAGGGTTCCGGCGATGGCGGATGGCGGGCTGATGAGAGTTGAGGATCGAACCCGCGTGAGGAATAGAAGCGCCTGGAAGCACGTAAGTAAGCGCTTGTAGCCTGCTTCACGATGCGCACTAACTGTCCCTTTTATCTTGCAGGTACAAGTTCGGAGCTTTAGAGAAGCTGAAGGGTGCTGGAATACCCACTGGATTCGGCGTGGGAAGGAGTAATGGCACATGAGTAATAAAGTTGCCCAATGTCTTTAAACGCACCTTCTTTTGTCTTTCAGATGCGGGATGCAGCGTCGAAGGCCTCCGGAGCGTGCGAAGAGCTGGTAAGCTTTTGTCTTTCAGATGCCGGAATGCAGTGCGAAGACCTCCGGAGCATGCGAAGAGTAGGTAAGCCTTTGTCTTTCAGATGCCGGAATGCAGCGCGAGGCGTTGGTGACAGCCGATGGACCAGGTAAGAGATGCGCTGCCACTGAAGACCGTAGTGCTAACCTGTTCTTTCTTTGTCTTTACAGGTGCTGCTGAAGACTGGATTCCAGGATGGTAAGCCTTTGTTCCCTTAGGCCCAGGATCAGAAGCAGAATACACGATGAGCGTTCTGCTGCAGAGAATGCAGAATAACGCAAAGCAAGATTCATCCATCGGGTGTGGTTTAAATAGCCTCCTGTAGTGCTTAGGTGTCTCCTTCCACAGCCACGCCTAGGTAAGAAAAGAGTTCCTGCTTTCCAGAAGAGTTCAAGTGTTCTGAACCTAGGGAGTGCCTCCTGCCCCACCCAACAGGAAAAGTAGTCCCAAACAGAAGAGGATCAGGGGTTCAACTGGCAGGTAAGTAAGCAGCATGGTCTGCTGCAGGTAAGTCCACCCAAGCATTATGAGCCCGGCGCTTCCAGTGCTGGGACTAGGCATCTTTATGAGCCTGGTGCCACTGGCGCCAGGACAGGGTCCAAAAGGTCCCAATTGGGACTGGCTGGCACTCGGAACCGGGGTTATGGGTCTGCTTCCAAGGGAGTCGGGCAAGTCCTGATCTTTTGGAAGCAGAGATCATGACAAAACCTATATACACATAATTCCATACCCCACTACTGCCTGCCTCCCACCCCACTAACAACAGGAACACCCTCAAATAGCCACTATCTATCAACACTGCAAACGTATGTACACATAATTACATACCCCTGTGCTGCCTGCCTCCCACCCCACCAGCACCAGGAATACCCTCCAATAGACCCTATCTACGAACACTGCAAACACTGTACACATAATTCCATACCCCTATGTTGCCTGCCTCCCACCCCACCAACACCAGGATTACCCTCCAATAGACGCTATCTACGAACACTGCAATCCTATGTACACATAATTCCATACCCATGTGCTGCCTGCCTCCCAACAACACCAGGAACACGCTCAAATAGACACTATCTACCAACATTGCAAACCTATGTACACATAATTCCATACCCCTATGCTGCCTGCTTCCACGCCACTAACACCAGTTATACCCTCAAATAGCCACTATCTACCAACACTGTAAACCTATGTAAACATAATCCCATACCCCTGTGCTGCCTGCCTCCCACCCCACCAATACCAGGAACCCCCTCAAAAAGCCTCTAACTGCCAACACTGCAAACCTATGTACACATAATTCCATACCCCTGTGCTGCCTCCCATCCCACCAACACCAGCAACACCCTCAAATAGCCTCTATCTACCAACACTGCAAAACTATGTACACATAATTCCATACCCCTGTGTTGCCTGCCTCCCACCCCACCAACACCAGGAACACCCTGAAATAGACGCTATCTACGAATACTCCAAACCTATGTACACATAATTCCATATGCTTGTCCTGACTGCCCCCCCACCCCACCAACACCAGGAACACCCTCAATACCCACTATCTACCAACACTGCAAAACTATGTGCACATAATTCCATACCCCTCTGCTGCATGCCTCCCACCCGACCAACACCAGGAACACCCTCAAATACCCACTATCTACCAACACTGCAAACCTATGTACACATAATTCCATACCCCTCTGCTGCCTGCCTCCCACCCCACCAACACAAGGACAACAAACACCCTCCAATAGACGCTATCTACGAACACTGCAAACCTATGTACACATAATTCCAAACACCTGTGCTGCCCGCCTCCCAACAACACCAGGAGCACTCCAAATAGACACTATCTACTAACACTGCAAACCTATGTACACATAATTCCATACCCCTGTGCTGTTTGCCTGTCTCCCACCCCACCAACACCAGGAACACCCTCAAATAGCCCCTCACTACCAACACTGCAAACCTATGTACACATACTTCCATAACCCTGTGCTGCCTGCCTCCACCCCACCAACACCAGAAACCCCCTCAAATATACGCTATATACCAACACTGCAAACCTATGTACCCATAATTCCATACCCCTGTCCTGCCTGCGTCCCACCCCATAAACACCAGGCACGCCCTCAAATAGAGGCTATCTACCAATACTGCAAACCTATGTACACAGAATTCCATACCCCTGCAATGCCTGCCTCCCACCCCACCAACACCAGGAACACCCTCAAATAGCCCCTAACTACCAACACTGCAAACCTATGTACAAATAATTCATTACCCCTCTGCTGCCTGCCTCCCACCCCACCAACACCAGGGACACCCTCCAATAGACGCTACCTACGAACACTGCAAACCTATGTACACATAATTCCATACCCATGTGCTGCCTGCCTCCCATCAACACCAGGACACCCTCAAATAGACACTATCTACCAACACTGAAAACCTATATACACATAATTCCATACCCCTGTGCTGCCTGCCTCCCACCCCACCAACACCAGGAACCCCCTTAAATAGACACAATCTACCCACACTGCAAACCTATGTACACATAATTCCATACCCCTCTGCTGCCTGTCTCCCACCCCACTAACAACAGGAACACCCTCAAATAGCCACTATCTATCAACACTGCAAACGTATGTACACATAATTCCATACCCCTGTGCTGCCTGCCTCCCACCCCACCAACACCAGGAATACCCTCCAATAGACGCTATCTACGAACACTGCAAACACTGTACACATAATTCCATACCCCTGTGTTGCCTGCCTCCCACCCCACCAACACCAGGATTACCCTCCAATAGACGCTATCTACGAACACTGCAATCCTATGTACACATAGTTCCATACCCATGTGCTGCCTGCCTCCCAACAACACCAGAAACACGCTCAAATAGACACTATCTACCAACCATGCAAACCTATGTGCATATAATTCCATACCCCTGTGCTGCCTGCCTCCCACCCACCAACACCAGGAACACCCTCAAATAGCCCCTAACTACCAACACTGCAAAACTATGTACACATAATTCCATACCCCTGTTTTTCCCGCCTCCCACCCCACCAACACTGGAAACACCCTCAAATAGCCCCTAACTTCCAACACTGCAAACCTATGTACACATACTTCCATACCCCTGTGCTTCCTGCCTCCCACCCCACCAACACCAGGAACCCCCTCAAATAGCCACTTTCTACCAACACTGCAAACCTATGTACACATAATTCCATACCCCACTGCTGCCTGCCTCCCACCCAGGAACACCCTCAAATAGCCCCTAACTACCAACACTGCAAAAGTATGTATACATAATTCCATACCCCTGTTTTTCCCGCCTCCCACCCCACCAACACTGGGAACACCCTCAAATAGCCCCTAACTTCCAACACTGCAAACCTATGTACGCATACTTCCATAACCCTGTGCTGCCTCCACCCCACCAATAAAAGAAACCCCCTTAAATAGACACTATCTACCCACACTGCAAACCTATGTACACATAATTCCATACCCCTGTCCTGCCTGCCCCCCACCCCATAAACACCAGGAACACCCTCAAATAGACGCTATCTACGAACACTGCAAACCTATGTACACATAATTCCATACCCCTTTCCGGCCTGCCTCCCACCCGACCAACACCAGGAACACCCTCAAATAGCCACTATCTACCAACACTGCAAACCTATGTACACATAATTCCATACCACTCTGCTGCCTGCCTCCCACCCCACTAACAACAGGAACACCCTCAAATAGCCACTATCTACCAACACTGCAAATGGATGTACACATAATTCCATACCCCTGTGCTGACTGCCTCCCACCCCACAAACACCAAGAACACCCTCAAATATCCACTATCTACCAACACTGCAAACGTTTGTACACATAATTCCATACCCCTGTGCTGCCTGCCTGCCACCCCAACAAACCCCAGTAATATCCTCCAATAGACGCTATCTACGAACACTGCAAACCTATGTACACATAATTCCATACCCATGTGCTGCCTGCCTCCCAACAACACCAGGAACACCCTCAAATAGACACTATCAACCAACCATGCAAACCTATGTACACATAATTCCATACCTCGTTGCTGCCTGCCTCCCACCCAACAACACCAGGAACCCCCTTAAATAGACGCTATCTACGAACACTGCAAACCTATGTACACATAATTCCATACCCCTTTACGGCCTGCCTCCCACCCGACCAACAACAGGAACAACCTCAAATAGCCACTATCTACCAACACTGCGAACCTATGTACACATAATTCCATACCCCTCTGCTGCCTGCCTCCCACCCCACCAACACAAGGACAACAAACACCCTCCAATAGACGCTATCTACGAACACTGCAAACCTATGTACACATAATTCCAAACACCTGTGCTGCCCGCCTCCCAACAACACCAGGAGCACCCTCAAATAGACACTATCTACCAACACTGCAAACCTATGTACACATAATTCCATACCCCTGTGCTGTTTGCCTGTCTCCCACCCCACCAACACCAGGAACACCCTCAAATAGCCCCTCACTACCAACACTGCAAACCTATGTACACATACTTCCATAACCCTGTGCTGCCTCCCTCCACCCCACCAACACCAGAAACCCCCTCAAATATACGCTATATACCAACACTGCAAACCTATGTAAACATAATTCCATACCCCTGTGCTGCCTGCCTCCCACCCCACCAATACCAGGAACACCCTCAAAAAGCCTCTAACTACCAACACTTTAAACCTATGTACACATAATTCCATACCCTTGTGCTGCCTCCCATCTAACCAACACCAGCAACACCCTCAAATAGCCTCTATCTACCAACACTGCAAAACTATGTACACATAATTCCATACCCCTGTGTTGCCTGCCTCCCACCCCACCAACACCAGGAACACCCTGAAATAGACGATATCTACGAATACTGCAAACCTATGTACACATAATTCCATATGCTTGTCCTGACTGCCCCCCCCCACCCCACCAACACCAGGAACACCCTCAAATACCCACTATCTACCAACACTGCAAAACTATGTGCAAAAATTCCATACCGCTCTGCTGCCTGCCTCCCACCCACCAACACCAGGAACACCCTCAAATACCCACTATCTACCAACACTGCAAACCTATGTACACAAAATTCCATACCCATCAGCTGCCTGCCTCCCACCCCACCAACACCAGGAACACCCTCAAATAGCCCATAACTATCAACATTGCAAACGTATGTACACATAATTCCATTCCCCTGTGCTGCCTGCCTCCCACCCCACCAACACCAGGAATACCCTCCAATAGACGCTATCTACAAACACTGCAAACACTGTACACATACTTCCATACCCCTGTGCTGCCTGCCTCCCACCCCACCAACACCAGGAACCCCCTTAAGTAGACACTAGCTACCCACACTGCAAACCTATGTACACAGAATGCCATACCCCTGTCCTGCCTGCCTCCCACACCACAAACACCAGGAACACCCTCAAGTAGACGCTATCTACGAACACTGCAAACCTATGTACACATAATTCCATACCCCATTCAGGCCTGCCTCCCACCCGACCAACACCAGGAACACACTCAAATAGCTACTATCTACCAACACTGTAAACCTATGTAAACATAATCCCATACCCCTGTGCTGCCTGCCTCCTACCCCACCAATACCAGGAACACCCTCAAATAGCCCCTATCTACCAACACTGCAAAACTATGTACACATAATTCCATACCCCTGTGTTGCCTGCCTCCCACCCCACCAACACCAGGAACACCCTGAAATAGATGCTATCTACGAATACGGCAAACCTATGTACACATAATTCCATATGCTTGTCCTGACTGCCCCCCCCACCCCACCAACACCAGGAACACCCTCAATACCCACTATCTACCAACACTGCAAAACTATGTGCACATAATTCCATACCCCTCTGCTGCCTGCCTCCCACCCCACCAACACCAGGAACACCCTCAAATACCCACTATCTACCAATACTGCAAACCTATGTACACATAATTCCATACCCCTCTGCTGCCTGCCTCCCACCCCACCAACACAAGGACAACAAACACCCTCCAATAGACGCTATCTACGAACACTGCAAACCTATGTACACATAATTCCAAACACCTGTGCTGCCCGCCTCCCAACAACACCAGGAGCACCCTCAAATAGACACTATCTACCAACACTGCAAACCTATGTACACATAATTCCATACCCCTGTGCTGTTTGCCTGTCTCCCACCCCACCAACACCAGGAACACCCTCAAATAGCCCCTCACTACCAACACTGCAAACCTATGTACACATACTTCCATAACCCTGTGCTGCCTCCCTCCACCCCACCAACACCAGAAACCCCCTCAAATATACGCTATATACCAACACTGCAAACCTATGTAAACATAATTCCATACCCCTGTGCTGCCTGCCTCCCACCCCACCAATACCAGGAACACCCTCAAAAAGCCTCTAACTACCAACACTTTAAACCTATGTACACATAATTCCATACCCTTGTGCTGCCTCCCATCCAACCAACACCAGCAACACCCTCAAATAGCCTCTATCTACCAACACTGCAAAACTATGTACACATAATTCCATACCCCTGTGTTGCCTGCCTCCCACCCCACCAACACCAGGAACACCCTGAAATAGACGCTATCTACGAATACTGCAAACCTATGTACACATAATTCCATATGCTTGTCCTGACTGCCCCCCCCCACCCCACCAACACCAGGAACACCCTCAAATACCCACTATCTACCAACACTGCAAAACTATGTGCAAAAATTCCATACCGCTCTGCTGCCTGCCTCCCACCCACCAACACCAGGAACACCCTCAAATACCCACTATCTACCAACACTGCAAACCTATGTACACAAAATTCCATACCCATCAGCTGCCTGCCTCCCACCCCACCAACACCAGGAACACCCTCAAATAGCCCATAACTATCAACATTGCAAACGTATGTACACATAATTCCATTCCCCTGTGCTGCCTGCCTCCCACCCCACCAACACCAGGAATACCCTCCAATAGACGCTATCTACGAACACTGCAAACACTGTACACATACTTCCATACCCCTGTGCTGCCTGCCTCCCACCCCACCAACACCAGGAACCCCCTTAAGTAGACACTAGCTACCCACACTGCAAACCTATGTACACAGAATGCCATACCCCTGTCCTGCCTGCCTCCCACACCACAAACACCAGGAACACCCTCAAGTAGACGCTATCTACGAACACTGCAAACCTATGTACACATAATTCCATACCCCATTCAGGCCTGCCTCCCACCCGACCAACACCAGGAACACACTCAAATAGCTACTATCTACCAACACTGTAAACCTATGTAAACATAATGCCATACCCCTGTGCTGCCTGCCTCCTACCCCACCAATACCAGGAACACCCTCAAAAAGCCTCTAACTACCAACACTGCAAACCTATGTACACATAATTCCATACCCCTGTGCTGCCTTCCATCCAACCAACACCAGCAACACCCTCAAATAGCCTCTATCTACCAACACTGCAAAACTATGTACACATAATTCCATACCCTTGTGTTGCCTGCCTCCCACCCCACCAACACCAGGAACACCCTGAAATAGACGCTATCTACGAATACTGCAAACCTATGTACACATAATTCCATATGCTTGTCCTGACTGCCCCCCCACCCCACCAACACCAGGAACACCCTCAAATACCCACTATCTACCAACACTGCAAAACTATGTGCACATAATTCCATACCGCTCTGCTGCCTGCCTCCCACCCCACCAACACCAGGAACACCCTCAAATACCCACTATCTACCAACACTGCAAACCTATGTACACATAATTCCATACCCCTCTGCTGCCTGCCTCCCACCCCACCAACACAAGGACAACAAACACCCTCCAATAGACGCTATCTACGAACACTGCAAACCTATGTACACATAATTCCAAACACCTGTGCTGCCTGCCTCCCAACAACACCAGGAGCACCCTCAAATAGACACTATCTACCAACACTGCAAACCTATGTACACATAATTCCATACCGCTGTGCTGTTTGCCTGACTCCCACCCCACCAACACCAGGAACACCCTCAAATAGCCCCTCACTACCAACACTGCAAACCTATGTACACATACTTCCATAACCCTCTGCTGCCTGCCTCCACCCCACCAACACCAGAAACCCCCTCAAATATACGCTATATACCAAGACTGCAAACCTATGTACCCATAATTCCATACCCCTGTCCTGCCTGCGTCCCACCCCATAAACACCAGGCACGCCCTCAAATAGAGGCTATCTACCAATACTGCAAACCTATGTACACAGAATTCCATACCCCTGTACTGCCTGCCTCCCACCCCACCAACACCAGGAACACCCTCAAATAGCCCCTAACTACGAACACTGCAAACCTATGTACACATAATTCCATACCCATGTGCTGCCTGCCTCCCATCAACACCAGTACACCCTCAAATAGACACTATCTACCAACACTGAAAACCTATATACACATAATTCCATACCCCTGTGCTGCCTGCCTCCCACCCCACCAACACCAGGAACACCCTCAAAAAGCCCATGACTATCAACATTGCAAACCTATGTACACATACTTCCACACCCCTGTGATGCCTGCCTCCCACCCCACCAACACCAGGAAACCCCTTAAATAGACAGAATCTACCCACACTGCAAACCTATCTACACATAATTCCATACCCCTGTCCTGCCTGCCTCCCACCCCACAAACACCAGCAACACCCTCAAAAAGACGCTATCTACAAACACTGCAAACCTATGTACACATAATTCCATACCCCATTCCGGCCTGCCTCCCACCCGACCAACACCAGGAACACCCTGAAATAGACACTATCTGTCAACACTGCAAACCTATGTACACATAATTCCATACCCCTCTGCTGCCTGTCTCCCACCCCATTAACAACAGGAACACCCTCAGATAGCCACTATCTATCAACACTGCAAACGTATGTACACATAATTCCATACCCCTGTGCTGCCTGCCTCCCACCCCACCAACACCAGGAATACCCTCCAATAGACGCTATCTACGAACACTGCAAACACTGTACACATAATTCCATACCCCTGTGTTGCCTGCCTCCCACCCCACCAACACCAGGATTACCCTCCAATAGACGCTATCTACGAACACTGCAATCCTATGTACACATAATTCCATACCCATGTGCTGCCTTCCTCCCAACAACACCAGGAACACGCTCAAATAGACACTATCTACCAACCACACAAACCTATGTGCACATAATTACATACCCCTGTGCTGCATGCCTCCCACCCACCAACACCAGGAACATCCTCAAATAGCCCCTAACTACCAACACTGCAAAACTATGTACACATAATTCCATACCCCTGTTTTTCCCGCCTCCCACCCCACCAACACTGGGAACACCCTCAAATAGCCCCTAACTTCCAACACTGCAAACCTATGTACACATACTTCCATACCCCTGTGCTTCCTGCCTCCCACCCCACCAACACCAGGAACCCCCTCAAATAGCCACTTTCTACCAACACTGCAAACCTATGTACACATAATTCCATACCCCACTGCTGCCTGCCTCCCACCCAGGAACACCCTCAAATAGCCCCTAACTACCAACACTGCAAAAGTATGTATACATAATTCCATACCCCTGTTTTTCCCGCCTCCACCCCACCAACACTGGGAACACCCTCAAATAGCCCCTAACTTCCAACACTGCAAACCTATGTACACATACTTCCATAACCCTGTGCTGCCTCCCACCCCACCAATAAAAGTAACCCCCTCAAATAGACCCTATCTACCCACACTGCAAACCTATGTACACATAATTCCATACCCCTGTCCTGCCTGCCTCACACCCGACCAACACCAGGAACACCCTCAAATAGCCACTATCTACCAACACTGCAAACCTATGTACACATAATTCCATACCACTCTGCTGCCTGCCTCCCACCCCACTAACAACAGGAACACCCTCAAATAGCCACTATCTACCAACACTGCAAACGGATGTACATATAATTCCATACCCCTGTGCTGACTGCCTCCCACCCCACAAACACCAAGAACACCCTCAAATAGACGCTATCTACGAACACTGCATACCTATGTATACATACTCCCACACCCCTGTGCTGCCTGCCTCCCACCCCACCAACACCAAGAACCCCCTTAAATAGACACTATCTACCCACACTGCAAACCTATGTACACATAATTCCATACCCCTGTCCTGCCTGCCTCCCGCCCCACAAACACCAGGAACACCCTCAAATAGATGCTATCTACGAACACTGCAAACCTATGTAGACATAATTCCATACCCCATTCCGGCCTGCCTCCCACCGATAACACCAGGAACACCCTCAAATAGCCACTATCTTCCAACACTGCAAACCTATGTACACATAATTCCATACCCCTCTGCTGTCTGCCTCCAACCCCACTAACAACAGGAACACCCTCAAATAGCCACTATCTACCAACACTGCAAACCTATGTACACATAATTCCATACCCCTGTGCTGCCTGCCTCCCACCCCAACAAACCCCAGTAATATCCTCCAATAGACGCTATCTACGAACACTGCTAACCTATGTACACATAATTCCATACCCATGTGCTGCCTGCCTCCCAACAACACCAGGAACACCCTCAAATAGACACTATCAACCAACCATGCAAACCTATGTACACATAATTCCATACCTCTTTGCTGCCTGCCTCCCACCCAACAACACCAGGAACACCCTCAAATAGCCCCTATCTACCAACACTGCAAAAGTATGTACACATAATTCCATACCCCTGTTTTTCCCGCCTCGCACCCCACCAACACTGGGAACACCCTCAAATAGCCCCTAACTTCCAACACTGCAAACCTATGTACACATACTTCCATACCCCTGTGCTGCCTGCCTCCCACCCCACCAACACCAGGAACCCCCTCAAATAGCCACTTTCTACCAACACTGCAAATCTATGTACACATAATTCCATACCCCTGTCCTGCCTGCCTCCCACCCCACAACCACCAGGAACACCCTCAAATAGACTCTATCTAGGAACACTGCAAACCTATGTACACATAATTCCATACCCCTTTCCGGCCTGCCTCCCACCGGACCAAGACCAGGAACACCCTCAAATAGCCACTATCTACCAACACTGCAAACCTATGTACACTTAATTACATACCCCTGTTTTTCCCGCCTCCCACCCCACCAACACTGGGAACACCCTCAAATGGCCCGTAACTTCCAACACTGCAAACCTATGTACACATAATTCCATACCCCACTACTGCCTGCCTCCCACCCCACCAACACCAGGAACCCCCTTAAATAAACACTATTTACCAACACTGCAAATCTATGTACACATAATTCCATACCCCTGTCCTGCCTGCCTCCCACCCCACAAACACCAGGAACACCCTCAAATAGACCCTATCTATAAACACTGCAAACCTATGTACACATAATTCCATACCCCTTTCCAGCCTGCCTCCCACCGGACCAACACCAGGAACACCCTCAAATAGCCACTATCTACCAACACTGCAAACCTATGTACACTTAATTACATACCCCTCTGCTGCCTGCCTCCCACCCCACTAACACCAGGAACACCCTCAAATCGCCACTATCTACCAACACTGCACACCTATGTACACATAATTCCATACCCCTGTGCAGCCTGCCTCCCACCCCACCAACACCAGGAACACCCTCCAATAGACGCTATCTTCGAACACTGACACCCTATGTACACATACTTCCATAACCCTGTGCTGCATGCCTCCACTCCACCAACACCAGAAACCCCCTGAAACATACGCTATTTACCAACACTGCAAACCTATGTACCCATAATTCCATACTTCTGTCCTGCTTGCCTCCCACCCCATAAACACCAGGCACACCCTCAAATAGAGACTATCTACCAATACTGCAAACCTATGTACACAGAATTCCATACCCCTGTCCTGCCTGCCTACCACCCCACCAACACCAGGAACACCCTCAAATAGCCACTATCTACCAACACTGCAAACCTATGTACACAAAATTCCATACCCATCAGCTGCCTGCCTCCCACCCTACCAACACCAGGAACACCCTCAGATAGCCCATAACTATCAACATTGCAAACGTATGTACACATAATTCCATTCCCCTGTGCTGCCTGCCTCCCACCCCACCAACACCAGGAATACCCTCCAATAGACGCTATCTACGAACACTGCAAACACTGTACACATAATTCCATACCCCTGTGCTGCCTGCCTCCCACCCCACCAACACCAGGAACCCCCTTAAATAGATACTATCTACCGACACTGCAAACCTATGTACACAGAATTCCATACCCATGTCCTGCCTGCCTCCCACCCCACAAACACCAGGAACACCCTCAAATAGACGCTATCTACGAACACTGCAAAAGTATGTACATATGATTCCATACCCCATTCAGGCCTGCCTCCCACCCGACCAACACCAGGAACATACTCAAATAGCTACTATCTACCAACACTGCAAACCTATGTACACATAATTCCATACCCCTATGCTGCCTGCTTCCACGCCACTAACACCAGTAACACCCTCAAATAGCCTCTATCTACCAACACTGCAAAACTATGTACACATAATTCCAGACCCCTGTGTTGCCTGCCTCCCACCCCACCAACACCAGGAACACCCTGAAATAGATGCTATCTACGAATACGGCAAACCTATGTACACATAATTCCATATGCTTGTCCTGACTGACCCCCCCCACCCCACCAACACCAGGAACACCCTCAATACCCACTATCTACCAACACTGCAAAACTATGTGCACATAATTCCATACCCCTCTGCTGCCTGCCTCCCACCCCACCAACACCAGGAACACCCTCAAATACCCACTATCTACCAATACTGCAAACCTATGTACACATAATTCCACACCCCTCTGCTGCCTGCCTCCCACCCCACCAACACAAGGACAACAAACACCCTCCAATAGACGCTATCTACGAACACTGCAAACCTATGTACACATAATTCCAAACACCAAACACCTGTGCTGCCCGCCTCCCAACAACACCAGGAGCACCCTCAAATAGACACTATCTAGCAACACTGCAAACCTATGTACACATAATTCCATACCCCTGTGCTGTTTGCCTGTCTCCCACCCCACCAACACCAGGAACACCCTCAAATAGCCCCTCACTACCAACACTGCAAACCTATGTACACATACTTCCATAACCCTGTGCTGCCTGCCTCCACCCCACCAACACCAGAAACCCCCTCAAATATACGCTATATACCAACACTGCAAACCTATGTACCCATAATTCCATACCCCTGTCCTGCCTGCATCCCACCCCATAAACACCAGGCACGCCCTCAAATAGAGGCTATCTACCAATACTGCAAACCTATGTACACAGAATTCCATACCCCTGCACTGCCTGCCTCCCAACCCACCAACACCAGGAACACCCTCAAATAGCCCCAAACTACCAACACTGCAAACCTATGTACACATAATTCATTACCCCTCTGCTGCCTGCCTCCCACCCCACCAACACCAGGGACACCCTCCAATAGACGCTATCTACGAACACTGCAAACCTATGTACACATAATTCCATACCCATGTGCTGCCTGCCTCCCATCAACACCAGGACACCCTCAAATAGACACTATCTACCAACACTGAAAACCTATATAAACATAATTCCATACCCCTCTGCTGCCTGCCTCCCACCCCACCAACACCAGGAACACCCTCAAAAAGCCCATGACTATCAACATTGCAAACCTATGTACACATACCTCCAAACCCCTGTGATGCCTGCCTCCCACCCCACCAACACCAGGAACCCCCTTAAATAGACACAATCTACCCACACTGCAAACCTATGTACACATAATTCCATACCCCTCTGCTGCCTGTCTCCAACCCCACTAACAACAGGAACACCCTCAAATAGCCACTATCTATCAACACTGCAAACATATGTACACATAATTCCATACACTTGTGCTGCCTGCGTCCCACCCCACCAACACCAGGAATACCCTCCAATAGACGCTATCTACGAACACTGCAAACACTGTACACATAATTCCATACCCCTGTGTTGCCTGCCTCCCACCCCACCAACACCAGGATTACCCTCCAATAGACGCTATCTACGAACACTGCAATCCTATGTACACATAATTCCATACCCATGTGCTGCCTGCCTCCCAACAACACCAGGAGCACGCTCAAATAGACACTATCTACCAACCATGCAAACCTATGTGCACATAATTCCATACCCCTGTGCTGCCTGCCTCCCACCCACCAACACCAGGAACACCCTCAAATAGCAACTAACTACCAACACTGCAAAACTATGTACACATAATTCCATACCCCTGTTTTTCCCGCCTCCCACCCCACCAACACTGGGAACACCCTCAAATAGCCCCTAACTTCCAACACTGCAAACCTATGTACACATACTTCCATACCCCTGTGCTTCCTGCCTCCCACCCCACCAACACCAGGAACCCCCTCAAATAGCCACTTTCTACCAACACTGCAAACCTATGTACACATAATTCCATACCCCACTGCTGCCTGCCTCCCACCCAGGAACACCCTCAAATAGCCCCTAACTACCAACACTGCAAAAGTATGTATACATAATTCCATACCCCTGTTTTTCCCGCCTCCCACCCCACCAACACTGGGAACACCCTCAAATAGCCCCTAACTTCCAACACTGCAAACCTATGTACACATAATTCCATACCACTCTGCTGCCTGCCTCCCACCCCACTAACAACAGGAACACCCTCAAATAGCCACTATCTACCAACACTGCAAACGGATGTACACATAATTCCATACCCCTGTCATGCCTGCCTCCCACCCCAGAAAACCCAGGAACACCCTCAAATAGACGCTATCTACGAACACTGCAAACCTATGTACACATAATTCCATACCCCTTTCCGGCCTGCCTCCCACCCGACCAACACCAGGAACACCCTCAAATAGCCACTATCTACCAACACTGCAAACCTATGTACACATAATTCCATACCACTCTGCTGCCTGCCTCCCACCCCACTAACAACAGGAACACCCTCAAATAGCCACTATCTACCAACACTGCAAACGGATGTACACATAATTCCACACCCCTGTGCTGACTGCCTCCCACCCTACAAAGACCAGGAACACCCTCAAATAGACGCTATCTACGAACACTGTAAACCTATGTACACATACTCCCACACCCCTGTGCTGCCTGCCTCCCAACCCACCAACACCAAGAACCCCCTTAAATAGACACTATCTACCCACACTGCAAACATATGTACACATAATTCCATACCCCTGTCCTGCCTGCCTCCCACCCCACACACACCAGGAACACCCTCAAATAGATGCTATCTATGAACACTGCAAACCTATGTACACATAATTCCATACCCTATTCTGGCCTGCCTCCCACCGACAACACCAGGAACACCCTCAAATAGCCACTATCTTCCAACACTGCAAACCTATGTACACATACTTCCATACCCCTCTGCTGTCTGCCTCCAACCCCACTAACAACAGGAACACCCTCAAATAGCCACTATCTACCAACACTGCAAACGTTTGTACACATAATTCCATACCCCTGTGCTGCCTGCCTGCGACCCCAACAAACCCCAGTAATATCCTCCAATAGACGCTATCTACGAACACTGCAAACCTATGTACACATAATTCCATACCCATGTGCTGCCTGCCTCCCAACAACACCAGGAACACCCTCAAATAGCCCCTATCTACCAACACTGCAAAAGTATATACACAGAATTCCATACCCCTGTTGTTCCCGCCTCCCACCCCACCAACACTAGGAACACCCTCAAATAGCCCCTAACTTCCAACACTGCAAACCTATGTACACATACTTCCATACCCCTGTGCTGCCTGCCTCCCACCCCACCAACACCAGGATCCCCCTCAAATAGCCACTTTCTACCAACACTGCAAATCTATGTACACATAATTCCATACCCCTGTCCTGCCTGCCTCCCACCCCACAAACACCAGGAACACCCTCAAATAGACGCTATCTATAAACACTGCATACCTATGTACACATAATTCCATACCCCACTACTGCCTGCCTCCCACCCCACCAACACCAGGAACCCCCTTAAATAAACACTATTTACCAACACTGCAAATCTAAGTACACATAATTCCATACCCCTGTCCTGCCTGCCTCCCACCCCACAAACACCAGGAACACCCTCAAATAGACGCTATCTATGAACACTGCAAACCTATGTACACATAATTCCATACCCCATTCCGGCCTGCCTCCCACCCGACCAACACCAGGAACACCCTGAAATAGACACTATCTGTCAACACTGCAAACCTATGTACACATAATTCCATACCCCTCTGCTGCCTGTCTCCCACCCCACTAACAACAGGAACACCCTCAAATAGCCACTATCTATCAACACTGCAAACGTATGTACACATAATTCCATACCCCTGTGCTGCCTGCCTCCCACCCCACCAACACCAGGAATACCCTCCAATAGACGCTATCTACTAACACTGCAAAAACTGTACACATAATTCCATACCCATGTGCTGCCTACCTCCCACCCCACCAACACCAGGATTACCCTCCAATAGACGCTGTCTACGAACACTGCAATCCTATGTACACATAATTCCATACCCATGTGCTGCCTGCCTCCCAACAACACCAGGAACACGCTCAAATAGACACTATCTACCAACACTACAAACCTATGTGCACATAATTCCATACCCCTGTGCTACCTGCCTCCCACTCACCAACACCAGGAACATCCTCAAATAGCCCCTAACTACCAACACTGCAAAACTATGTACTTATAATTCCATACCCCTGTTTTTCCTGCCTCCCACCCCACCAACACTGGGAACACCCTCAAATAGCCCCTAACTTCCAACACTGCAAACCTATGTACACATACTTCCATAACCCTGTGCTGCCTCCCACCCCACCAATAAAAGGAACCCCCTCAAATAGACCCTATCTACCCACACTGCAAACCTATGTACACATAATTCCATACCCCTGTCCTGCCTGCCTCCCACCCGACCAACACCAGGAACACCCTCAAATAGCCACTATCTACCAACACTGCAAACCTATGTACACATAATTCCATACCACTCTGCTGCCTGCCTCCCACCCCACTAGCAACAAGAACACCCTCAAATAGCCACTATCAACCAACACTGCAAACGGATGTACACATAATTCCATACCCCTGTGCTGACTGCCTCCCACCCCACAAACACCAAGAACCCCCTTAAATAGACACTATCTACCCACACTGCAAACCTATGTACACATAATTCCATACCCCATTCCGGCCTGCCTCCCACCGACAACACCAGGAACACCCTCAAATAGCCACTTTCTTCCAACACTGCAAACCTATGTACACATAATTCCATACCCCTCTGCTGTCTGCCTCCAACCCCACTAACAACAGGAACACCCTCAAATAGCCACTATCTACCAACACTGCAAACCTATGTACACATAATTCCATACCCCTGTGCTGCCTGCCTCCCACCCCAACAAACCCCAGTAATATCCTCCAATAGACGCTATCTACGAACACTGCTAACCTATGTACACATAATTCCATACCCATGTGCTGCCTGCCTCCCAACAACACCAGGAACACCCTCAAATAGACACTATCAACCAACCATACAAACCTATGTACACATAATTCCATACCTCTTTGCTGCCTGCCTCCCACCCAACAACACCAGGAACACCCTCAAATAGCCCCTATCTACCAACACTGCAAAAGTATGTACACATAATTCCATACCCCTGTTTTTGCCGCCTCGCACCCCACCAACACTGGGAACACCCTCAAATAGCCCCTAACTTCCAACACTGCAAACCTATGTACACATACTTCCATACTCCTGTGCTGCCTGCCTCCCACCCCACCAACACCAGGAACCCCCTCAAATAGCCACTTTCTACCAACACTGCAAATCTATGTACACATAATTCCATACCCCTGTCCTGCCTGCCTCCCAACCCACAACCACCAGGAACACCCTCAAATAGACGCTATCTATGAGCACTGCAAACCTATGTACACATAATTCCATACCCCTTTCCGGCCTGCCTCCCACCGGACCAAGACCAGGAACACCCTCAAATAGCCACTATCTACCAACACTGCAAACCTATGTACACTTAATTACATACCCCTGTTTTTCCCGCCTCCCACCCCACCAACACTGGGAACACCCTTAAATGGCCCGTAACTTCCAACACTGCAAACCTATGTACACATAATTCCATACCCCACTACTGCCTGCCTCCCACCCCACCAACACCAGGAACCCCCTTAAATAAACACTATTTACCAACACTGCAAATCTATGTACACATAATTCCATACCCCTGTCCTGCCTGCCTCCCATCCCACAAACACCAGGAACACCCTCAAATAGACGCTATCTATGAACACTGCAAACCTATGTACACATAATTCCATAACCCTTTCCAGCCTGCCTCCCACCGGACCAACACCAGGAACACCCTCAAATAGCCACTATCTACCAACACTGCAAACCTATGTACACTTAATTACATACCCCTCTGCTGCCTGCCTCCCACACCACCAACACCAGGAACACCCTCCAATAGACGCTATCTTCGAACACTGACACCCTATGTACACATACTTCCATAACCCTGTGCTGCATGCCTCCACTCCACCAACACCAGAAACCCCCTGAAATATACGCTATTTACCAACACTGCAAACCTATGTGCCCATAATTCCATACTTCTGTCCTGCTTGCCTCCCACCCCATAAACACCAGGCACACCCTCAAATAGAGGCTATCTACCAATACTGCAAACCTATGTACACAGAATTCCATACCCCTGTCCTGCCTGCCTACCACCCCACCAACACCAGGAACACCCTCAAATAGCCACTATCTACCAACACTGCAAACCATTTACACAAAATTCCATACCCATCAGCAGCCTGCCTCCCACGCCACCAACACCAGGAACACCCTCAAATAGCCCATAACTATCAACATTGCAAACGTATGTACACATAATTCCATTCCCCTGTGCTGCCTGCCTCCCACCCCACCAACACCAGGAACACCCTCAAATAGCCCCTATCTACCAACACTGCAAAGGTATATACACATAATTCCATACCCCTGTTTTTCCCGCCTGCCACCCCACCAACACTAGGAACACCCTCAAATAGCCCCTAACTTCCAACACTGCAAACCTATGTACACATACTTCCATACCCCTGTGCTGCCTGCCTGCCTCCCACCCCACCAACACCAGGAACCCCCTCAAAGAGCCACTTTCTACCAACACTGCAAATCTATGTACACATAATTCCATACCTCTGTCCTGCCTGCCTCCCACCCCACAAACACCAGGAACACCCTCAAATAGACGCTATCTATAAACACTGCAAACCTATGTACACATAATTCCATACCCCAATACTGCCTGCCTCCCACCCCACCAACACCAGGAACCCCCTTAAATAAACACTATTTACCAACACTGCAAATCTAAGTACACATAATTCCATACCCCTGTCCTGCCTGCCTCCCACCCCACAAACACCAGGAACACCCTCAAATAGACGCTATCTATGAACCCTGCAAACCTATGTACACATAATTCCATACCCCATTCCGGCCTGCCTCCCACCCGACCAACACCAGGAACACCCTGAAATAGACACTATCTGTCAACACTGCAAACCTGTAACGCTCACCTGATTCCCGCAGAGGCGCCGGTCTTGACTGGGTGAATGCCGTATCTTCAAAGGTGATGTGTAACACACGGTTGGCTCTTTGGGCTGGACCTCTGTGCACTGTATGTCTGACTCGAAGAGTAAGATGTCTGCAGATAGAAAATATGGGATTAATGAACTGGGTTTATTGGGTGCCTCTCTCCTCTTCCCTTTCTCTTCTCCTGTAGAACCCCAAAGGTTAACGCCCTCACCTTAGGTAAGTGAACGCCGAGCTCTCCATCTGCCTCGGGGCAGGGTGCCGTAACCAGTTTCTTCACTGGATAAGGGTGCAGGCCTCTTGACCTCAGAGGACTGCTGTCCGTCGTTAACTGCACGAACGGTAAGTTCTGGGCACTTCAAATGTCTTAAAAGTCTTTTGTAATGATATCTCTTGTTTTGCAGGGTTCCGGCGATGGCGGATGGCGGGCTGATGAGAGTTGAGGATCGAACCCGCGTGAGGAATAGAAGCGCCTGGAAGCACGTAAGTAAGCGCTTGTAGCCTGCTTCACGATGCGCACTAACTGTCCCTTTTATCTTGCAGGTACAAGTTCGGAGCTTTAGAGAAGCTGAAGGGTGCTGGAATACCCACTGGATTCGGCGTGGGAAGGAGTAATGGCACATGAGTAATAAAGTTGCCCAATGTCTTTAAACGCACCTTCTTTTGTCTTTCAGATGCGGGATGCAGCGTCGAAGGCCTCCGGAGCGTGCGAAGAGCTGGTAAACTTTTGTCTTTCAGATGCCGGAATGCAGTGCGAAGACCTCCGGAGCATGCGAAGAGTAGGTAAGCCTTTGTCTTTCAGATGCCGGAATGCAGCGCGAGGCGTTGGTGACAGCCGATGGACCAGGTAAGAGATGCGCTGCCACTGAAGACCGTAGTGCTAACCTGTTCTTTCTTTGTCTTTACAGGTGCTGCTGAAGACTGGATTCCAGGATGGTAAGCCTTTGTTCCCTTAGGCCCAGGATCAGAAGCAGAAGACACAATGAGCGTTCTGCTGCAGAGAATGCAGAATAACGCAAAGCAAGATTCATCCATCGGGTGTGGTTTAAATAGCCTCCTGTAGTGCTTAGGTGTCTCCTTCCACAGCCACGCCTAGGTAAGAAAAGAGTTCCTGCCTTCCAGAAGAGTTCAAGTGTTCTGAACCTAGGGAGTGCCTCCTGCCCCACCCAACAGGAAAAGTAGTCCCAAACAGAAGAGGATCAGGGGTTCAACTGGCAGGTAAGTAAGCAGCATGGTCTGCTGCAGGTAAGTCCACCCAAGCATTATGAGCCCGGCGCTTCCAGTGCTCGGACTGGGCATCTTTATGAGCCTGGTGCCACTGGCGCCAGGACAGGGTCCAAAAGGTCCCAATTGGGACTGGCTGGCACTCGGAACCGGGGTTATGGGTCTGCTTCCAAGGGAGTCGGGCAAGTCCTGATCTTTTGGAAGCAGAGATCATGGCAGCACCCCCCCTCAAGGCCCCTCCCAAACCGGGCTTCTCTGGGGGTTTGGGCTTGTTAGGAAATGTTCGATGAAATCTTTTGATTAGACGAGGTGCGTGGACATATTCTGCAGGTTCCCAGGATCTTTCTTGGGGACCGTAGCCTTTCCAGTCAATCAGGTAAATTAGTTTAGATTTGGAGATCTTGGAATCCAGGATGCTTTTGGCTTCAAACTCGAGTTCTCCATCAACTAGAATAGGTTTTGGAGATGTAGTTAGTCGGGTTTGAGGTTGCACGGGTTTTAATAGAGAGACGTGGAAGACCGGATGTATCTTCATGTGAGGGGGCAAGTCCAACTTGACCGCTACTGGATTTACTATGGTAGTGATGGAATAGGGACCAAGGTATCTTGGGTTGGATGTGCGTGGTCCTTTTAGAGGTAGATATTTGGTGGATAACCAGACTTGATCTCCTACTTGATATTGGGGGGCTTCCTTCCGATGTTGGTCTGCTCCTTTCTTGTATTGTTCTTTAGCCCTTTGAAGGTGAGAAACGGCTTCCTTAAAGGCTTGGGTGATTGTAGAATGCAGGTGGTCTACTGCTGGTGTTCCAAGATCTTGGAGTGGATCCAACTCCGAGGTTCGAGGGTGACTACCGTATAAAAGAAAAAACGGGGTCTTCCCAGTTCCCGAATGGACAGAGTTATTGTAGGCATATTCGGCTATCCAAAGGATATCTTTCCAAGTTTTTTCAGTTTGTTGTAGCATGCAGCGCAAATACTGTTCCAGAGTTTGATTGGTCCTCTCGGTTTGTCCGTCGGTTTGAGGGTGGTGGCTGGTCGAAAGTCTCACATCAATTTGAGCCGACCGACAGCAACTTCGCCAAAAATGAGAAATAAATTGACTACCTCGATCCGAAATTAGAACTGAAGGAAAACCGTGCAGTCGGACAATGTTTTCGAGAAATTCTCGGGCCAGAGTTGCTGCTGTTGGTAAGCCTTTAAGTGGAATGAAATGCGCCATCTTGGAGAATAGGTCCACGATTACTAGGATCGTATTGTATCCGGAGCATGGAGGTAGATCGGTGATGAAGTCCATAGAAAGCGTATGCCAAGGGCGAGGCGGGATGTCAATAGGGCGTAAGAGGCCGGCTGGTTTTTCCTTTTGACTCTTGTTTTGGGCGCATACTCCACAGGACATTATAAAGTCTCTGATATCTTTTTTCCAAGACGGCCACCAGAAGTAGCGCTTGATCTTTTCCGAGGTCTTGGTCATACCGGGATGTCCTTCCATTAAAGAATCGTGATAACAAGAGATTACCTTTTTCTGTAAATCTGTGCTGGGCAGGTATAACCGTTCTTGGAAATATAATAGGTTGTCCTTCACCGTAAAGTCCTTTCCCTGCAGATGCCAATTCTGTATGTCTGCTGGAGTTACCAGTAGCGTGGCTTTATCCTTAACTTCCTCTATGGATTGTGTGGCGATTACACCTAGAATTCTTTGTTCTGGAATGATAGGTACAGGTTTAGGATTGATCAAATGTTCTTCCACTCCCATCCGAGAAAGGGCATCAGCTTTACCATTTTTTGTACCAGGTCGATAGGTAATTATGAAGTCAAACTCAGCAAAGAATAGTGCCCAACGGAGTTGCCTAGAGGATTGAGCTTTTGCGGTTTTCAAATATTGCAGGTTTCGGTGATCTGTAATCACAGTAACGGTGTGTCGGGCCCCCAGAAGATAATGCCGCCAAGCCTTAAAGGCGGACTTGATAGCTAGAAGTTCCTTATCAGTAATAGGGTAATTGATTTCAGGAGGCGAGAATTTGCGGGACCAAAATGCCACGGGATGCAACTGATTGGTTACTGGGTCCTTTTGTGATAGAACTGCCCCCATGGCAAGGCTCGAAGCATCAGTTTCAACGATGTAGGGGAGTTCTGGGCAAGGATGTTTTAAGATCGGTGCAGAGATAAATCTAGTCTTCAAATTCTGGAAAGCTTGTTCCGCCTCGGTAGACCATTCAAAACGTTTGTTTTTCTTTAACAAGGCGGTGATGGGCTGGACTATTCCAGAGAATTCGGGGATAAACCTGCGGTAAAAGTTAGCGAAGCCTAACATGCTTTGAACACCTTTTACGGAGGATGGCGATGGCCATTTGAGAATTGCATCGACCTTCTTTGAATCCATACGCACTCCGCTAGGTGATAATATGAATCCCAAGAATTCAACTTCAGTCACGTTGAAAACGCATTTTTCCAACTTAGCGAAAAGTTTGTGTTGACGCAATATCTCGAGGACCATTTTCACGTGTTTCCGATGTTCAGTTTCCGATGAAGAATAAACGAGGATGTTGTCAATGTAAACAACAACACACACATCTATGAGCTCTCTGAGGACATCGTTCATAAAATATTGAAAGGCGGCCGGGGCATTGCAAAGTCCGAAGGGCATGACCTGATATTCAAATAGCCCATGCTTGGTGCGGAAGGCCGTCTTCCATTCATCGCCCTCTTTTACTCGTACCAAGTGGTAGGCTCCTCTAAGATCCAGCTTTGTATATATGCATGCTTTTCTGACTTGGTCCAGGAGTTCAGGGATCAAAGGTAACGGATATCTGTTCTTAACGGTGATCTGGTTCAGGGCGCGATAATTTATACAAGTTCTAAGGTCCCCTTCTTTTTTTGGAACGAAGAACAAAGCTGAGGAAGCAGGGGACTTGGAAGGACGAATAAACCCATTCGCTAGGTATTGATCCAGGTATTGTCGGAGGTGAAGATTCTCAGGCTCGGTGAGGGCATAAATTCTACAACAAGGAGGAGTAGATCCAGGTATCAGGTCTATCTGGCAGTCATAAGACCTATGAGGAGGTAGAGAGTTAGCCTGATCCTACCGGAAAACATCTTGGAATTCTAGGTATTCAGGAGGTAACTGGGGAGCCTCCGAGGAAATTGCTGCCAGTGCAACACCAGGTCGAGGGTGACAAGTAGAGACACATTCTGGAAACTGAACCGTTCTTGCTCGCCAATCGATCTGAGGATTGTGCTTCTCTAACCAAGGAATTCCTAGAATAATCTGGAACTGAGGGGCCTTGATCACATCGAACACGATCTTCTCATGGTGTCCATCTTGACTTACTAGCGTCACTTCTTGGGTGGTATGCGTTACTGGTCCGGAGGCTATCTCCGTACCATCCACCGTAGTAATGACGTCCTTTACAGCCTTTGGACAAAGAGTCAGATTCATCCTCAAAACCATTTAATTATCCACATAATTGCCGATGGCACCGCTGTCGACGTAAGCTTCAATCGCATGTAATCGATCCGGATGTTCAGGGCTAATGAGGACCATAGGTATCACGAAATGCGAGGTCACGGAACTGGTTTTAACGCTCGGCAAGAGGACCTCTATTCTTGTCGGGCATGGTCGTTTCCCTGCTCAGAGTTTGTGACCCTGGTAACTGCAGCTCCTACTGCCTTCTTGGCTGGTTTCACCGGACAGTCTCGAAGAAAGTGCCCCGAGTTTCCGCAATAGAGGCATAATTGCAGCTGTTTTCTCCTTTCCCGCTCCTTTTGTGTTAGTGGTCCTTTCAGGCCCCCTATTTGCATGGGTTCCCCGGAGTCTACTCCTTTGGTAGGAGTTGGTGGTTTGGAAAATACTCGAGCATCAAACTTGGAACGATCGGCCTTCCTGTTCTGCAGTCTGTGGTCAATTTGAACGACTAAGTCAATATAGTCTGAACAGTCTTGCGGGGGATTCACTACTTGGGCTAACACATCTTTGAGCTCTCCACGTAGACCTCTATAAAACAGCGTAATCCTTTTGTCCTCAGGCCATCGAGTTTCCACTATCAGTCTGTTGAAAGACGCAATATAAGCCAAAAGGTCTTCATTACCCTGTCGCAATGAAAGGAGCTCATTGTCCAAGGCCTGCCCCTGTGAATGTCTTGCAAACAGTTTTTCCATACTGAGCTGGAAAGCTTGAAAATCATGGAGAACCGGATCATCTTGATTAACTAGAGGGATCGACCAGTCTGCCGCATTGCCACTAAGGTACGAAAGCACGAAAGCTACCTTAGCTTGATCAGTTGGAAAGGCTGCTGGCCGGCATAAGAAGTGTAACCGGCACTGATTAATAAATACTGCAAACCTCTTTGGGTCACCAGAAAATCGTTCGGGCGGAGCCAGAGGTACATTCCCAGGTAGGTTGATCTGCACTGGGTTCGTAGAGGATGTTGAAGGAAGATTTGCCCCTGATGCGGGTAACGGAGTTTGTCCGGCTTGTGACTGCAGCAATTGTCTAGCGAGATCGTCTGTTCGCTCCTTGGAAATGATCAGTTCCCTTTTTAGAGCATTCGTTTCCTGACGGGCTGCATGCACTTCTGCTCTTAGTTCCCCAAGTAACTGGGCTAGCTGGTCGGTATCCGAGGTTTCCATAGCGCCTGGGTGGGAGTTTTGCGGTAGGCTTTGCGTTCTGTAATGCTCACCTGATTCCCGCAGAGGCGCCGGTCTTGACTGGGTGAATGCCATATCTTCAAAGGTGATGTGTAACACACGGTTGGCTCTTTGGGCTGGACCTCTGTGCACTGTATGTCTGACTCGAAGAGTAAGATGTCTGCAGATAGAAAATATGGGATTAATGAACTGGGTTTATTGGGTGCCTCTCTCCTCTTCCCTTTCTCTTCTCCTGTAAAACCCCAAAGGTTAACGCCCTCACCTTAGGTAAGTGAACGCCGAGCTCTCCATCTGCCTCGGGGCAGGGTGCCGTAACCAGTTTCTTCACTGGATAAGGGTGCAGACCTCTTGACCTCAGAGGACTGCTGTCCGTCGTTAACTGCACGAACGGTAAGTTCTGGGCACTTCAAATGTCTTAAAAGTCTTTTGTAATGATATCTCTTGTTTTGCAGGGTTCCGGCGATGGCGGATGGCGGGCTGATGAGAGTTGAGGATCGAACCCGCGTGAGGAATAGAAGCGCCTGGAAGCACGTAAGTAAGCGCTTGTAGCCTGCTTCACGATGCGCACTAACTGTCCCTTTTATCTTGCAGGTACAAGTTCGGAGCTTTAGAGAAGCTGAAGGGTGCTGGAATACCCACTGGATTCGGCGTGGGAAGGAGTAATGGCACATGAGTAATAAAGTTGCCCAATGTCTTTAAACGCACCTTCTTTTGTCTTTCAGATGCGGGATGCAGCGTCGAAGGCCTCCGGAGCGTGCGAAGAGCTGGTAAGCTTTTGTCTTTCAGATGCCGGAATGCAGTGCGAAGACCTCCGGAGCATGCGAAGAGTAGGTAAGCCTTTGTCTTTCAGATGCCGGAATGCAGCGCGAGGCGTTGGTGACAGCCGATGGACCAGGTAAGAGATGCGCTGCCACTGAAGACCGTAGTGCTAACCTGTTCTTTCTTTGTCTTTACAGGTGCTGCTGAAGACTGGATTCCAGGATGGTAAGCCTTTGTTCCCTTAGGCCCAGGATCAGAAGCAGAATACACGATGAGCGTTCTGCTGCAGAGAATGCAGAATAACGCAAAGCAAGATTCATCCATCGGGTGTGGTTTAAATAGCCTCCTGTAGTGCTTAGGTGTCTCCTTCCACAGCCACGCCTAGGTAAGAAAAGAGTTCCTGCTTTCCAGAAGAGTTCAAGTGTTCTGAACCTAGGGAGTGCCTCCTGCCCCACCCAACAGGAAAAGTAGTCCCAAACAGAAGAGGATCAGGGGTTCAACTGGCAGGTAAGTAAGCAGCATGGTCTGCTGCAGGTAAGTCCACCCAAGCATTATGAGCCCGGCGCTTCCAGTGCTGGGACTAGGCATCTTTATGAGCCTGGTGCCACTGGCGCCAGGACAGGGTCCAAAAGGTCCCAATTGGGACTGGCTGGCACTCGGAACCGGGGTTATGGGTCTGCTTCCAAGGGAGTCGGGCAAGTCCTGATCTTTTGGAAGCAGAGATCATGACAAAACCTATGTACACATAATTCCATACCCCACTACTGCCTGCCTCCCACCCCACTAACAACAGGAACACCCTCAAATAGCCACTATCTATCAACACTGCAAACGTATGTACACATAATTACATACCCCTGTGCTGCCTGCCTCCCACCCCACCAGCACCAGGAATACCCTCCAATAGACCCTATCTACGAACACTGCAAACACTGTACACATAATTCCATACCCCTATGTTGCCTGCCTCCCACCCCACCAACACCAGGATTACCCTCCAATAGACGCTATCTACAAACACTGCAATCCTATGTACACATAATTCCATACCCATGTGCTGCCTGCCTCCCAACAACACCAGGAACACGCTCAAATAGACACTATCTACCAACATTGCAAACCTATGTACACATAATTCCATACCCCTATGCTGCCTGCTTCCACGCCACTAACACCAGTTATACCCTCAAATAGCCACTATCTACCAACACTGTAAACCTATGTAAACATAATCCCATACCCCTGTGCTGCCTGCCTCCCACCCCACCAATACCAGGAACCCCCTCAAAAAGCCTCTAACTGCCAACACTGCAAACCTATGTACACATAATTCCATACCCCTGTGCTGCCTCCCATCCCACCAACACCAGCAACACCCTCAAATAGCCTCTATCTACCAACACTGCAAAACTATGTACACATAATTCCATACCCCTGTGTTGCCTGCCTCCCACCCCACCAACACCAGGAACACCCTGAAATAGACGCTATCTACGAATACTCCAAACCTATGTACACATAATTCCATATGCTTGTCCTGACTGCCCCCCCACCCCACCAACACCAGGAACACCCTCAATACCCACTATCTACCAACACTGCAAAACTATGTGCACATAATTCCATACCCCTCTGCTGCATGCCTCCCACCCGACCAACACCAGGAACACCCTCAAATACCCACTATCTACCAACACTGCAAACCTATGTACACATAATTCCATACCCCTCTGCTGCCTGCCTCCCACCCCACCAACACAAGGACAACAAACACCCTCCAATAGACGCTATCTACGAACACTGCAAACCTATGTACACATAATTCCAAACACCTGTGCTGCCCGCCTCCCAACAACACCAGGAGCACTCCAAATAGACACTATCTACTAACACTGCAAACCTATGTACACATAATTCCATACCCCTGTGCTGTTTGCCTGTCTCCCACCCCACCAACACCAGGAACACCCTCAAATAGCCCCTCACTACCAACACTGCAAACCTATGTACACATACTTCCATAACCCTGTGCTGCCTGCCTCCACCCCACCAACACCAGAAACCCCCTCAAATATACGCTATATACCAACACTGCAAACCTATGTACCCATAATTCCATACCCCTGTCCTGCCTGCGTCCCACCCCATAAACACCAGGCACGCCCTCAAATAGAGGCTATCTACCAATACTGCAAACCTATGTACACAGAATTCCATACCCCTGCAATGCCTGCCTCCCACCCCACCAACACCAGGAACACCCTCAAATAGCCCCTAACTACCAACACTGCAAACCTATGTACAAATAATTCATTACCCCTCTGCTGCCTGCCTCCCACCCCACCAACACCAGGGACACCCTCCAATAGACGCTACCTACGAACACTGCAAACCTATGTACACATAATTCCATACCCATGTGCTGCCTGCCTCCCATCAACACCAGGACACCCTCAAATAGACACTATCTACCAACACTGAAAACCTATATACACATAATTCCATACCCCTGTGCTGCCTGCCTCCCACCCCACCAACACCAGGAACCCCCTTAAATAGACACAATCTACCCACACTGCAAACCTATGTACACATAATTCCATACCCCTCTGCTGCCTGTCTCCCACCCCACTAACAACAGGAACACCCTCAAATAGCCACTATCTATCAACACTGCAAACGTATGTACACATAATTCCATACCCCTGTGCTGCCTGCCTCCCACCCCACCAACACCAGGAATACCCTCCAATAGACGCTATCTACGAACACTGCAAACACTGTACACATAATTCCATACCCCTGTGTTGCCTGCCTCCCACCCCACCAACACCAGGATTACCCTCCAATAGACGCTATCTACGAACACTGCAATCCTATGTACACATAGTTCCATACCCATGTGCTGCCTGCCTCCCAACAACACCAGAAACACGCTCAAATAGACACTATCTACCAACCATGCAAACCTATGTGCATATAATTCCATACCCCTGTGCTGCCTGCCTCCCACCCACCAACACCAGGAACACCCTCAAATAGCCCCTAACTACCAACACTGCAAAACTATGTACACATAATTCCATACCCCTGTTTTTCCCGCCTCCCACCCCACCAACACTGGAAACACCCTCAAATAGCCCCTAACTTCCAACACTGCAAACCTATGTACACATACTTCCATACCCCTGTGCTTCCTGCCTCCCACCCCACCAACACCAGGAACCCCCTCAAATAGCCACTTTCTACCAACACTGCAAACCTATGTACACATAATTCCATACCCCACTGCTGCCTGCCTCCCACCCAGGAACACCCTCAAATAGCCCCTAACTACCAACACTGCAAAAGTATGTATACATAATTCCATACCCCTGTTTTTCCCGCCTCCCACCCCACCAACACTGGGAACACCCTCAAATAGCCCCTAACTTCCAACACTGCAAACCTATGTACGCATACTTCCATAACCCTGTGCTGCCTCCACCCCACCAATAAAAGAATCCCCCTTAAATAGACACTATCTACCCACACTGCAAACCTATGTACACATAATTCCATACCCCTGTCCTGCCTGCCTCCCACCCCATAAACACCAGGAACACCCTCAAATAGACGCTATCTACGAACACTGCAAACCTATGTACACATAATTCCATACCCCTTTCCGGCCTGCCTCCCACCCGACCAACACCAGGAACACCCTCAAATAGCCACTATCTACCAACACTGCAAACCTATGTACACATAATTCCATACCACTCTGCTGCCTGCCTCCCACCCCACTAACAACAGGAACACCCTCAAATAGCCACTATCTACCAACACTGCAAATGGATGTACACATAATTCCATACCCCTGTGCTGACTGCCTCCCACCCCACTAACACCAAGAACACCCTCAAATATCCACTATCTACCAACACTGCAAACGTTTGTACACATAATTCCATACCCCTGTGCTGCCTGCCTGCCACCCCAACAAACCCCAGTAATATCCTCCAATAGACGCTATCTACGAACACTGCAAACCTATGTACACATAATTCCATACCCATGTGCTGCCTGCCTCCCAACAACACCAGGAACACCCTCAAATAGACACTATCAACCAACCATGCAAACCTATGTACACATAATTCCATACCTCGTTGCTGCCTGCCTCCCACCCAACAACACCAGGAACACCCTCAAATAGCCCCTATCTACCAACACTGCAAAAGTATATACCCATAATTCCATACCCCTGTTTTTCCCGCCTCCCACCCAACAACACTAGGAACACCCTCAAATAGCCCCTAACTTCCAACACTTCGAACCTATGTACACATACTTCCATACCCCTGTGCTGCCTGCCTCCCACCCCACCAACACCAGGAACCCCCTCAAATAGCCACTTTCTACCAACACTGCAAATCTATGTACACATAATTCCATACCCCTGTCCTGCCTGCCTCCCACCCCACAAACACCAGGAACACCCTCAAATAGACGCTATCTGTAAACACTGCAAACCTATGTACACATAATTCCATACCCCTTTCCGGCCTGCCTCCCACCGGACCAACACCAGGAACACCCTCAAATAGCCACTATCTACCAACATTGCAAAACTATGTACACTTAATTACATACCCCTGTTTTTCCCGCCTCCCACCCCACCAACACTGGGAACACCCTCAAATGGCCCGTAACTTCCAACACTGCAAACCTATGTACACATAATTCCATACCCCACTACTGCCTGCCTCCCACCCCACCAACACCAGGAACCCCCTTAAATAAACACTATTTACCAACACTGCAAATCTAAGTACACATAATTCCATACCCCTGTCCTGCCTGCCTCCCACCCCACAAACACCAGGAACACCCTCAAATAGACGCTATCTATGAACACTGCAAACCTATGTACACATAATTCCATACCCCTTTCCGGCCTGCCTCCCACCGGACCAACACCAGGAACACCCTCAAATAGCCACTATCTACCAACACTGCAAACCTATGTACACTTAATTACATACCCCTCTGCTGCCTGCCTCCCACCCCACTAACACCAGGAACACCCTCAAATCGCCACTATCTACCAACACTGCAAACCTATGTACACATAATTCCATACCCCTGTGCAGCCTGCCTCCCACCCCACCAACACCAGGAACACCCTCCAATAGACGCTATCTTCGAACACTGACACCCTATGTACACATACTTCCATAACCCTGTGCTGCATGCCTCCACTCCACCAACACCAGAAACCCCCTGAAATATACGCTATTTACCAACACTGCAAACCTATGTACCCATAATTCTATACTTCTGTCCTGCTTGCCTCCCACCCCATAAACACCAGGCACACCCTCAAATAGAGGCTATCTACCAATACTGCAAACCTATGTACACAGAATTCCATACCCCTGTCCTGCCTGCCTCCCACCCCACCAACACCAGGAACACCCTCAAATAGCCACTATCTACCAACACTACAAACTTATGTTCACAAAATTCCATACCCATCAGCTGCCTGCCTCCCACCCCACCAACACCAGGAACACCCTCAAATAGCCCCTAACTAGCAACACTGAAAACCTATGTACACATAATTCATTACCCCTTTGCTGCCTGCCTCCCACCCCACCAACACCAGGAACACCCTCGAATAGCCCATAACTATCAACATTGCAAACCTATGTACACATACTTCCACACCCCTGTGATGCCTGCCTCCCACCCCACAACACAAGGAACCCCCTTAAATAGACACTATCTACCCACGCTGCAAACTTATGTACACATAATTCCATACCCCTGTCCTGCCTGCCTCCCACCCCACAAACACCAGGAACACCCTCAAATAGACGCTATCTACGAACACTGCAAACGTATGTACACATAATTCCATACCCCATTCCGGCCTGCCTCCCACCCGACCAACACCAGGAACACCCTCAAATAGCCACTATCTACCAACACTGCAAACCTATGTACACATAATTCCATACCCCTCTGCTGCCTGTCTCCCACCCCACTAACAACAGGAACACCCTCAAATAGCCACTATCTACCAACACTGCAAACGTATGTACACATAATTCCATACCCCTGTGCTGCCTGCCTCCCACCCCACCAACACCAGGAATACCCTCCAATAGACGCTATCTACGAACACTGCAAACACTGTACACATAATTCAATACCCCTGTGCTGCCTGCCTCCCACACCACCAACACCAGGAATACCCTCCATTAGACGCTATCTACGAACACTGCAAACCTATGTACACATAATTCCATACCCATGTGCTGCCTGCCTCCCAACAACACCAGGAACACCCTCAAATAGACACTATCTACCAACCATGCAAACCTATGTACACATAATTCCATACCCCTGTTTTTCCCGCCTCCCACCCCACCAACACTGGGAACACCCTCAAATAGCCCCTATCTTCCAACACTGCAAACCTAGGTACACATACTTCCATACGCCTGTGCTGCCTGCCTCCCACCCCGCCAACACCAGGAACCCCCTCAAATAGCCACTTTCTACCAACACTGCAAACCTATGTACACATAATTCCATACCCCACTGCTGCCTGCCTCCCACACCACCAACACCAGGAAACCCCTTAAATAAACACTATCTACCAACACTGCAAACCTATGTACACATAATTCCATACCCCTGTCCTGCCTGCGTCCCACCCCACAAACACCAGGAACACCCTCAAATAGACGTTATATACCAACACTGCAAACCTATGTACACATACTTCCATAACCCTGTGCTGCCTCCCACCCCACCAACACCAGGAACCCCCTTAAATAGACGCTATCTACGAACACTGCAAACCTATGTACACATAATTCCATACCCCTTTACGGCCTGCCTCCCACCCGACCAACAACAGGAACAACCTCAAATAGCCACTATCTACCAACACTGCGAACCTATGTACACATAATTCCATACCACTCTGCTGCCTGCCTCCCACCCCACTAACAACAGGAACACCCTCAAATAGACGCTATCTACGAACACTGCAAACCTATGTACACAAACTCCCACACCCATGTGCTGCCTGCCTCCCACCCCACCAACACCAAGAACCCCCTTAAATAGACACTATCTACCCACACTGCAAACCTATATACACATAATTCCATACCCCTGTCCTGCCCGCCTCCCACCCCACAAACACCAGGAACACACTCAAATAGACGCTATCTACAAACACTGCAAACCTATGTACACATAATTCCGTACCCCATTCCGGCCTGCCTCCCATCCCACTAACAACAGGAACACCCTCAAATAGCCACTATCTACCAACACTGCAAACGTATGTACACATAATTCCATAACCCTGTGCAGCCTGTCTCCCACCCCACCAACACCAGGAATATCCTCAAATAGACGCTATCTACGAACACTGCAAACACTGTACACATAATTCCATACCCCTGTGCTGCCTGCCTCCCAACCCAACAAACCCCAGGAATATCCTCCAATAAACACTCTCTACAAACACTGCAAGCCTATGTACACATAATTCCATACCCATGTGCTGCCTGCCTCCAAACAACACCAGGAACACCCTCAAATAGACACTATCAACCAACCATGCAAACCTATGTATACATACTTCCATACCCCTGTGCTGCCTGCCTCCCACCCCACCAACACCAGGAACTCCCTCAAATAGCCACTTTCTACCAACACTGCAAACCTATGTACACATAATTCCATACCCCACTGCTGCCTGCCCCCCACCCCACCAACACCAGGAACCCCCTTAAATAAACACTATTTACCAACACTGCAAACCTATGTACACATAATTCCATACCCCTGTCCTGCCTGCCTCCCACCCCACAAACACCAGGAACACCCTCAAATAGACGCTATCTACGAACACTGCAAACCTATGTACACATAATTCCATACCCCTTTCCGGCCTGCCTCCCACCCGACCAACACCAGGAACACCCTCAAATAGCCACTATCTACCAACTCTTCAAACCTATGTACACGTAATTACATACCCTCCGCTGCCTGCCTCCCACCCCACTAACTCCAGGAACACCCTCAAATCTCCACTATATAAACGTATGTACACATAATTCCATACCCCTGTGCTGCTGTGCTCCCACCCCACTAACACCAGGAACACCCTCCAATAGACGCTATCTTCAAACACTGAAACCCTATGTACACATCATTCCATACACCTGTGCTGCCTGCCTCCCACCCACCAGCACCAAGAACCCCCTCAAATAGCTACTTTCTACCAACACTGTAAACCTATGTACACATAATTCCATACCCCTCTGCAGCCTGCCTCCCATCCCACCAACACCAGGAACACCCTCAAATAGCCCCTAACTACCAACACTGCAAAAATATGTACACATAATTAATTACCCCTCTGCTGCCTGCCTCTCACCCCACCAACACCAGGAACACCCTCCAATAGACGCTATCTACGCACACTGCAAACCCATGTACTCATAATCCCATACCCCTGTGCTGCCTGCCTCCAACAACACCAGGAACACCCTCAAATAGACACTATCTACCAACACTGGAAACCTCTTTACACATAATTCCATACCCCTGTGCTATCTGCCTCCCAGAATGCACGGGCTGTGAGCTTGCCCCATTCCATATTTCGCCTCTGTTAGCTCAGTAATAGCACCCTGTACATTTGCCCCATGATGGTATTAGCCATGGGCAGGTAGCGGCCTGCTCCTAACTTGGGCTGCCAGCCATTACCATGCGGTAAGGGTATCCGCTAATGTTATCCCCATATATATGGTCGCCATACATAATGTCGCAGGGAAAAGGTTGTGTATTATATATGGTGGCCAAGGGCCAAGGGGAGCAGTGTTTGCGCGGATGGCCCCCGCTACCCTTGAAAACAAAGGTTTTTGGGGATTGCGGGTACGTCCCCCGCATGTTCAATGTAATAATCTCCCTGCAAAAAATGGCAATTTTTTGGCATCTTTTTTGCCATGCGACATTTTTGCAGGAACATTATTACATGGAACTGCGGTATGGACCTGAAAACGGTACATTATTGCTTAAGTAGATTAATTTCTTCCGCACACATTGGCCCTCATTACGACCCTGGCGGAAAGTGACAGACCGGACCGCCACAGCGTAAATAGCGTTTCCGCCATTGCACGATGGAGCAAAGTGCGGCCCATTCCGACCCATCGGGCACGAGCACCATGGCATGGCGGAAGTGCAAAGTCCGCAATGGCGGAAATAACCCCAAAACGGCCCACACCGCCGCCGTACGGCGCCCTAGGTGCAATACCGCCACCCATCACAGCGGACACCGCAGTGTGCGCCTACCGGAAAGTACGGTGACCGGAAATATACGGAAACGGAAGTTAAAACATGGGCCCGGAACGGGAAACATCCCGCCGTACACCTATAAAACCACTAAAACCACACAACCACTAAAAACACTACCCAGAGACACACCCCAACCCGTCATCCACCCTAGCGAAACCAAGAAAAATGGGAAAAGTAGCGAAGAAAGCGTGCGACCGCAAGCGGCAGGTCCACTTCTCCCGTGAGGAACTCACCGTGCTAACAGAGACCCTCCAGGAGAATGCTGCCGTCGTCTTCTGCACGCAAATGACCAGGACGGCACTTGCAAACAAGAAGGCCATATGGGCTCTGGTGGCACAGCAGGTAAGTGCGGTGGGGACCGCACCCCGCACCCCACAGCAATGCCGAAAGCGATGGGACGACCTGCGGATACGCGTCCGCAGCATACTCTCTGCCAACCGCAACATTGCCACAGCCACCGGGGGAGGTCCTGAATCACCCATCAAGTTGACCCCCTGGGAAGAAATCTGTGCCTCCACCATCGGAATGGAGAGCATAGAGGGAGTCGGAGGGATGGAGAAAGGAGTGCAGACATCCGAAGATTCAGGTAGGTGGGCCAAATAAAACAATGCCAAATCCACAAAGTCCATCCATGTGAAGTACCATGTGTCCACATAGTGCAACAGAAACACATGTCCAGGAGAACGTCCACACACATCGGCCTGATAGCGCACGTTAAAACCCACAATAAATACATAAATAATTAAAAACCCCTAAAAAACGCACTACACGTGCAGCAGGCACACCCTAACTGCAGGCTGCCAAACAACTGCACCCTCACTCCACACACAAATGAAAGCACCTCCAAGGCCCCGACCCAAATCACCCTCAGGTACCACCCCAATGCATGTGATACAATGCCATTCCAATTCCCACAGACCCATCAATAACCCTCGCCCTCCTTTACTCCACCACAGGGTCCGATCCAAACGACGAGCATCAGGACACCCCTACCAGCACACCTGCAAAGAGGGCCAAGACCAACGGCCAAAGACCCTCCACCTCAGCTGCACGCATCAAGACACGGCAGCAGCACAAATCAGGTGGCAGCACAGAGGAGGGAACATCAACAGGCACCCCAGCAGCCAGCATGCCCACACCACCACCACCACAGGTCCCCCCAACGGATGCCACAGAAGGCACTGCCTCTGGTGGCAGCAGCACCATAGGTGACACCCCATTGATGGCAGCATGCTCCGACACAGAAGACGGGGATGTCGAAGTCAGATCCATCCATGACCTGTCCCAATCCCCCTGTCTGTCCCATCCCGTACAACATGAGGATACCACGCAGGGGCACCCACAAGACGACGACTGGCCATCCCCCACAAGCCCTGTGGCAAGGCAACATGAGGACAACAGCCCCTCTGTGACACCCCCGCAAATGGCCATGGCCCAGCAGAGGCAACAGTCCCTCGACCAGTTAATCGTGCAACAGCAGCAACTGGCCACGCTCCTCAAGGACCATGCTGATGAATGTGGGGGCACTAAGGCAGACATAGAAACATCAACTGAGACACTTAGGGCAGAAATGGAGAGAGGTACAGAGACACTAAGGGCACAAATGGAGAGTAGCACCGAGAGCCTGAGGGGGGAACTGCATGCGACGTCCAAAGACGTATGTGCCGAACTTGCCGCAGTGCGCCGTGTGCTCACTGAGCTCTCGCAAACCCTTAGGGACATGCATGGACGTGAGCAGGCAGAGACATCATCCGTTGCAAGTTCCGTCCAGGGCAGCCCCCAACGTAGATCTGGGAGGAACCTGCGCTCCACAGGCAGGGGTGCCCCTGATACCCGCAGAGGGGGCTTGCAATAGCGACTGCCCACTGACAATGAGCATCTTTGGACACTGGTGTTCGGGGGGGAGGTAGGAGGGTGGAGGGGGTGTGTTGGGCTCACTTGGGTGGCGGGTCGATAGGGTGTTCAACATGATATCACATATGCCATAAACAGTGCACGATCAACCAATGAGATGTGTGGACATTGATCTTTGTGTACTAGGCCATCATAGGCGTACAGTCCATATTGTGCATGTCCCAGACACACACAATGCCACGAGTCCCGTGTCCATGTATCAGCCACCAGGCGTGAGTGCTAGAAGCATACATCAATGAGATGCTGACGAATGTCACGGCCCTCCGGTGCCTCGCAGACTCCTTGAGGTGCTGCCACATCCCCACCCTCATCATGACCATCATCAGGTGCTTGCAGTTCTGCGTCAGGGGGCATGGGCACATTTCTACGTACGCACATGTTATGGAGCATGACACATGCCATCACCATCTTTGCAACCTTCTCATGGCGGTACAGGAGTGCCCCGCCAGACCTGCTGAGGCAGCGGAAACGACCCTTCAGTCGGCCGAATGCCTGTTCAATGACTACACGGGTACGTGAGTGGGCACGGTTGTAGTCCTCCTCATGCTGGTCCCGTGGGTTCCGGACTGGTGTGAGGAGCCATCTCTTCAGTGGATATCCAGCATCACCTGTATGTGGACGATAAATGTATGATGTGGAATGCCATTGCTACGTACGCACACACCCCCCCCCCCTTCCTGCCAGGTCATTGCCGAATCACATACCCCACATTATCATGCATGTAATGTGACTCACCGAGTAGCCAGGATCTGTTCCCTGCGTGTCGCTCCATGTAGCGTGGTATTGTAGAGTTCCTCAAGACCATAGAATCATGGGTTGATCCAGGGAATCTGGCACAACAATGTGTAATGATCCTGTTGGAGTCACACACCATTTGTACATTCAGAGAATGAAATTGTTTTCGGTTGCGGTACTGGGCCTCCATGGCATGTGGGACGACCAATTCCACATGGGTGCAGTCGATGGCACCAATGCAACCCGGTATGCCGGCAAGTGCATGGAATCCCACTTTTGTGTTGGTAATTTCCTGCTCCGAGCGTGGTAGGGAGATGTAGTCGTCTGCGTTCTGCAGGAGGGCATCGAGCACTTGCAATAGTGTCCGTGAGAACAGTGGCTGAGAAATGCCATGCAACTGTCCGACTGTGTGCTGGTAGGTGCCTGTGGCCAGGAAGTGGAGTACAGACACCACCTTCAGTAGGGGTGGGATGGCGGTTGGGCTATCTATCATGCTGACAAGGTCAGCCTGTGTCATGTCCACAATGGCGGCTATGGTGTCCCGGTCCAGACGGTAGAGGGTGTGGATCTGCTCATCAGTGAGGTTGAACGGATGTGCTCGGAGGCGTGGGATTGCGGGCTGCCTGCGTGGTGGTAGTGGCTGTGCTGGCGGCCCTTGCTGGCCCTGCCTTGCCCTCCTCCTGCGTCTCCTCCGTGCGGTCGGTTGTAGTTGGTGTTTGTCTTCTTCTTGGAGTTGGAGTACTTGCAGTGCTATCATGTCCCCCAGGGCCAACATCGCGAGTCCTGCCGGTAGCATTTCGGTGTGGTTGTGGGAGGAGACTGGGTGTGCAGTTTATGTGTTTTCAGGCTGTATGGCCTCCACCTGTGGTGATTCATTCCACCTGTGCAAACTGCTCTCCCCTTTGGCCGAGCACGTCCCGCACACAACGCTGCAATTCGGGGAATGGCATCTTGCTATTGCAATCATGTATTTGTACCCGATGGTCGTGTAACATTGGTTGATATGTTCATTCTGCTGTGGTCCCATTGTTTCACATTCTATCTGTGCAGTCGCGAACAGACTTGTGAAGGGTCAGTGGAACGTAGTACTCGAGTAACGGTGGACCCTCATGCATCACTGTACCGAGTTGCAACGACGGGCGGGGCGTCCCATTTGTGGGTGAAGGCAGTTGCCATTTTCACACACAGCCGCACTCGATGGATTAATTAGTGATTCCAAACGGCCACAGATGCCTCTTCGACATGATGTTGCAAATGAGGAATTCGAAGGGCGGCGCTTTCGGTTTTCAGCTGGCGGCGAGGAGGTCTGACTGCAAATATAACGTACTATTGTTCAATGTCCTTGGGACAGGGGCCATGGCGAGGATGCAATGATTGATATGAATGGTTTGGGATGCGCAATGGCGACGTGGGCGAAGAGGCCGGACGTTCCCAAATACATGTTACTTCACTACACTGGAATTACGGGCTGGGGCACTGTGGATTTTGCAGGCTGCATAACGCACAGACTCAATGGATATTTCTAATGTTATGTGAGTAAATATTCAGGCGTTTTAATCCCGGGATGAGGGAATGATGAATGGATGCATGGGCAGGTGATTTGATACAGAGTTTGCCATGTACAGGGCTTCTTGGGATCTATCCGCCTCCCCTACGCTATGTGATGCAGGGCTGCCATAGTGGGACCATCGTCTATCTGGCCTTGTTGAGCCCTCCCTGTCTCGACGCGCCCTCAGACACTTGTGTCCATGCACGTTACCAATCCCATCTGATGGATTCTGTTTTGACAGACGCATGCACAGGTACACTCGTTTGTGATGGTGTTTACACCTCGATATAGATAGTTATGAGTCGCAAGTGGTTTTGGGGTGGTGATGAACCTTTGGAGTGGGCTAGCATGCATATGGCTGTGGATTTAGTGTGATCATTGAAGTGAGTTGTTGGAATGTAGTTCTGATGGCCATTCTGTTCTTTTTCTTTTCTTTTGGTTGACAGGTATCTCCTCCCCTTTTGCCACTGCCATCTGTATGCCACTCCTGCAGATGGGTTTTACTCCCGACACCTGCTGCTTCGTGTTAATCAGTGGAGCAGCATTACGATCTTATGGGACGATCGCCAATGGGCCACATGCCCTTACGCAGTACTGGTGGCTCGGAGCAACATTTCGGCCTTTCAGCTGGACTAGTGCCTCCCCATTGGGACGGCCCTGCGGTTCTGTGCGCTTCCATGTTGCCTTTTCGTACGTGAATGTGGCTCTGTGTACCATGATGGAACAGGGCGTCACACAAGTAGTGGCTGGTCATTTCTTGCGGATGCAGCCCACAATGGTGAAATGTGTTTTGGAGTTCATGGCCTGATGGCTGTATGGGCTTGGTGATTTTGTTGTGCATTAAATTTCTATTCTGATTTGGCCCGTGTAGCGTTCTTCTTTGCAAGTGATGTGGCATATTCCTATTTGGGGAGCGATGTATTGTGAGGAGATCTGCATTGGGTTCCAGCTTCGGAGTTTAGTTGGGGCTGCCAATATGACTGTTTGAATGTTGTCATGCTCAGGGGCGGGGGATTGGGTTTTGTGTAACAGATGTGTAACAGATGCCGGTCAGCCAGGTGGACTGGTGGAATGATGTGATTTTCGGAATATTGCTGGTCACAGGTGCCTGTGTTTGCGTGCGTTTCTTGGTGGGGGACTGTGGTCATGTCCATTGGGATGGCTTCTGTATTCGTGCCATCTGTGCCCTGCAGCTCCCATTGGCCCCTCTTGTGTTTCATTTGTTCGTTGGCATGCATGGGTGACTTGTACATTTCACTGGTTGCATTGTGACTTCATTGCACCTACGGGGAGTTGTACTTTGTGGGCAGGGAGCGGTGTACAGGCACTCAGTGGGGCCGTTTACGGTTGATTCGCGATGCCGTACTTCTCACCATGGCGGAATGGTACATTCCGCCATGCTTGATGGCGTTAGGTACATGTCCGCTAGGGTCGGAATTGGCGTACCCTTGCGCCATGGTGGTGTTTACGGTTTGGCATGGCGCGTGCGCGCGTGCTTGGTGCAGTTAGCGTTGGCGTTCACTACGGTGTCGCTAATGGCTTCGTACTTTGCGGTGACGGGTCATAGTCGCACCGAGCGCTATTCGATGGCGGTATTGCATTTCCGCCATCGTTTTTCGATTTCCGCCAGGGTCGTAATGAGGGCCATTGTGTACTCGCTTTCCCGGGGAGCTTCTAGACATTATAGCTCCAAGGCTATAACTCTAGCATGCACCCCTATCACAAACCCTTCACTGCAACCGCACCCTAAAATTACAAAATAAGTGTTAGTAACATGTAAAAACATCGCACCAATGTATCATCTTTCTCCCACTATCCAGGATTTTCCTGATGTAGTTAAGGACTGAAGATTGTTTATATAACTATACTAGTCCTACTAGTCCTACGAGTTCTAGAATATGTCGGGTTCGCAATATAAACAAAAGATGGTTAAAAGTAATATAAAGACACAGCAAAGTAAGCAATATAGCAAAAAAGAATTCACTTTCATTATCACATACTATGTTCATTGTCTGAGTCGCACCCTCCTGGGGTTATTATTTGCAAAAGTGTCTATTGCTGCTGTATTATTACATTTTTTAATCACCTTGTTTTCGATTGAAAGCATAACTAGAGGCAATAGCCTTGTGACAAATCAAATTCCGGGGTACCAGTGGTCCAGAGGTGAATATCGGTTTCTAAACTATCAATCAGCCCCACCACTCTAATACAGCAGAAGGGATCCAAACAATAACAAGTAAATTACAAACTTCCTTGTCCAATTTTGGTAACGTGGACAGAACGGCAGGCTTTTCTCTTAAAGGTCGTAGATCGTTGGTTAGTTGCAACACAGCAAAATTACAATTATTACCCAATGATAAAACGAGTGTCCAGTCAAGGTTGCATTAGAACTATCTACTTTATTAATCACGACAGTCTAACAACACTACGAAATACAACCTACCATGTAAAGGAATGCACATGAAAAAGAAAAGGAATGCACTCTGAATACCAACAGGAGGGGAGTCGGTATGGTTAATAACCACAACAGTTTGTTAAGGTTTCTTGGCTTTAGCACAAAGAGAGCAATGGGTCTTAAAATGCCTCTGGGGTCCTTCTGGGAAGGACCAGGGTGACGGTACCACAATGTACCTTGTGCTGTAGATGTTCTTGGTGCTCGACAGGGTCAAGTTGGCTTCAGGGTGCTTCGCAGGCTTCTGTTACAGAGCTCGAAACGGGAGTCGCTGCGGGTATCAGGCGGCACGATGGTTCGACAAGCAAAGCTGGATGAACGGGTGCAGGCTGCCCCACATGGTGGCTCGTAGTCAGGAATCATTGTCTCAGTGCTGATCGTGGTTCTGAAGCACTGGTCGAGACGTCTCAGATGTCTTTAAGTAACAGCGGCTTGACAACGGTCAGCATTGCCGTCTGCTGCGGACCGACGAATGCGACTGGCTGGAAAATGCCCTTTAAGGTCAGATAGTAGTAGATGCCTGTTGGGGCACTTCTCCGAGCTACTTCAATGGGCTTGTGTCGTCCTTTAAGGCAGATGGCCCAAAGCTGAGGAGTGTGTTGTAGCCAGCTGCCTTGTCCTTGGTTGTAGGTTCAGAAACCTTTTGGCACTTTCTATCCAGAAATCCTACCACAGAGCGTAGCAGTGCAGGCTGTGTGCTGGCTGGGATACTGGTTCTGGAGTAGCCGGAGGTTCCTCTGAGTTCTGTTTCTCCCTCTGTTCACTGGGAGAAGTTTAGGGGAGGGGTCTTGCTTCCCTTTTTGGATATTTTGGCCTAACATCGCTGGCGGAAGATGTAAGGCAGACTGTACCTTCAGCCAGGGTCTAAGGTTAAGTTCTTCTTTGTTACTTCAAGTGAAGTTTTTAGATGAGCTGCCAAAAGAGAATCTCTTCCCTCTTTTAAAGCCAAGTGGGCCACAGTGATTGGCGTAGGCTAAGCCTACCTTAATAAACCAATCATGGGGGCCCTACCAACAATCTCCTGTATGTGTGAGGTCATAATCAGAGTGCTTTGCAAAAGGAGAGGTAAAGGGGTGAAAACAGGAACAAGGCGTGTCCAAGAACTAAAATGGCAGCATCCTTCTTTCAATAGAAATATCTCTGGGCTCACTGTCTTGTGGCACTAAGTCCCATCCATCCTCCTGTCTGTTGTTTTCAAAGAGTCTCTCTGGTTAATGGTTCTCACTGTGTGGTCCCTGTTAAAACAGCAAGTTTCCCTTGAAGCTGTGTTGAGACCAGACTCTCTGGCTCTTGCAAACCACATTTTTGCACCTTATGAATGGGGTCCCCCTAGTGGGGTGGCCTACCGTAAACAACAGACCCAGACATGACAGTTCACTTCTCATTGATACTGAGGGCAGGAACTGGCTTCAGGTTGACACAGCTACATATGAAAGGTTGTTGGGTTTCCTGTCTCCTTTTCGAACTCTGCAGCCAGGCCGCATGTGGGCCTGTTTGAAGTGCCCTCTATTGGTATGTTAATCGAAGTCATTAGCTGCAGGGCCATACAAAAGAGCAGGGCAGATCCATGGAGACTTTGTTAGTCAATCAGGTTAGCCATGGCAGGGGGAAAGTTGTCTCTCCCTCTTCCGGGAGATGGCTGTGTGCCCTCCTGGCTGTCCCATTCCAACTGAATATGACAGGAGCGGACTGTGCCCGTAGGCCGTGACCATCCAGAGTACACAGGTCTATGCGTTTGTTGTGGTGTAAGCATATGAAAATGTGTTTGAATTAGCCCTACATATTTTCCTGAGGTTGGTCTACCATCACCCCAATTAATTAAAAATTTCAAAAAACCCAGGCGAGCGCACGCCCACCATGTGGATGGTCGAATTACTCACAAACCTCAATTTAGGTTACTGAAATTCCTCTCATATATCAGTCATATAAACTTTAAAGAAGATCCTCAGGGCGACCCACAAATCTGGAAACAACAAATATTTATTTGAATGGTTACTATATTCCAACAAAGAACACGTGTTCTCTTTTCACAAGCCATAATATTTGACAATGCCAATTTTACACTATAGTGTACAGTGTACACTCTGATCTTAATCCCCTCTAGGGAGGCTTAATATTTTCAGATAAGGCACAGTGATATAAAATGATTGCACACGATCACACAAGTGGGGAAGCCGGAATTGGATCCCTAGCTGCAATTTAGGGACTTGACCACATATAAAACAAACTCTTGTCGTACTTATATGTGTTAATATTTGTCTGCCTAAGTCTAAAATAATGTTTTGCTTTTTGTAAATGACTTTAAATGTACAAAAATCACACAATTAACCAACTTTGCAAAACATAACTGAATACACATGTTGAGGAAAAAGAGTATGATTGTAGCTTTATTTTCCTTATACATTAATGAAAGGCCTCAGGTATGCCAGTCATCTGTGCAGGGAGACCAAGTAATGCTGGAAGCTGGGCCTGGAGCAGGTTGCCATGTTACCTCTGTGATCTCTGGTGCAAGACAGCAGAGGCACTGCAATTCTGTAAGCTGCCATGGCACCTAGATTTTCCTTGCACCTTTCAGTATCTGGGGAGGGGGCATCACTGCAGCAAGGGGATGGTGGGCCGCCTGATGAATGAAGACCCCGGCCAGGTAGCCCATGTAGCGCAAGTACTCCCTGCTGTGTAATGGGACATCAGTGGCCAGCGCCATGAAACCTCTGCTCGAAGAGCGCTTGCTGCTGTGGCTTCATGTCAGTGGTGGGACTTTCAATCTGACTTGGCACACATGCTCATCTTCATTTTTGAAAGCACTCCCTTTTGTTGTTTCTGACCTTCATTTGACACCTTGTTTATTTCCAAAAACAAGCCCATTACAGTTCCTATATGCTTGGAAAGGGAAATTGCCGCTGCTTAGTCTGAAAGGATCCTTCCTCCTTTTCATGAAAAGTTTGGTCTGAGCAATAGTCTTACATGGTTCGCTTTTATAATACCTTAAATTAGTGACCTTTTTACAGGCTTCGCTGGCCTGCTTTCTGATTATCCCTGCACCGCAAGCTCTGGGCATGAACTATTGCATGTGAAGGAAAGGGGCAGGAAGGATGGAAGAGGGCGATTCCATCAGCCTTTTAAAAGGCTGCTGAAGCTAATAATACAGACAGGACAGGGAGCTTTTGCTGCAGCAGATTTAGTCGTGGTAGAAATCATGCGCCTGTACACAAGTGTTTCTGTTTTACCACGCATTTTGCCGCAAATATATGTGGTTGGTGGGTTCTGGTGATAAATGAATGTAGGTGTGCTAAGAGGGGGTTGCGAGAGGTCTTCCCCGCATATATTTGCAACAAACCCGTCCAAGTAAAAAAAAATCGAATAATTCTACTACAATTAAGTAAATTTGAGCAGATGACATAGAACCAATGCCGACAAACCAAAGTCATGTAAGTCCTATCTTCTTTGGTGGGTATCATTTAGCATTCCTGTAGATTTGTAACTTTACACATTATTAAGGCTTGCCTATGAGTACCAGAATGCAATATGATGCGAGCCTGACAGCCAGGACTGTCTGATTATTTCATACCTCATGTGGGACAACAACAGCATCTTGGTATAGGACATGAATAGGATGTGCAATTGCACAAACATGGTGAGCATGCTGCGTTCATGCCATCCAAGCAGACACAAGACAGACTAGTCTGCACTGTTTAAAACCAGGTTAATGTTGTAATGGGATTTACTTTGGCATAGCGACAGATTGAGGGGCTTTTAATGTTGATGGCCCATCCCAATGAGCTGTGACTTGACAGAGAAATGGGCTAGTACCACTCACCATTTCACACCCATTTCTACTGCAGCATTAAAACACATAGCAAACAGGCTGCTTAAAGGAAACCGGGGAGGCGAGGTGGAAATTACCTGTGGCAGCCTGTGGAGCCCAGCTGGGAGATTGGGCCTCATTACGAGTTTGGTGGTAATTTGGCAGTAACTCCACTGAATTATCGCATCTCATTTGCTATTACTGCCACTTTGTTCCCGTCGGTTTACCACATGATTACAAGCGATGGTAAGGCAGTGTTAATCCCTATTTTTAGAGTACATAGGACGCCATGAGGCTTATGGCAGAAAGACTGCAAGCAGTAATTCTGCCGCTGTAATTCCACTGATCAGATTTTTTATCTTAAAGGTCAAACTTATAGTTCGGCAGTGTGGTGAAAATGCTGGTTGTTCCGTTACTGCCAAAAAGTAGCAGTGACTGAATTACCACCAGTTTTCCCCACACCACCAAACTTGTAAGGAGGTCCAGTGTTTTACAACATGACTCGGGACGATAGCTCAGGGGTAACGCGCTCGCCTTTGAATCAAGACGACACAGAGCAACACAGGTTCGAGCAACACAGGATCAATCCCTGTGTCCACGCTTAGAAACCTCTGGGTATTAAGGGGATTATAAATAACCAATTACAATATCAAAACCCTTGATCCGAGCTTCCTCAGCATTTACCAAATAAAAGCACGCCTTAATTAGAACAGAAGCCACACTCTGTGATTCATACCTTAAGGAAGCACCCCTTTCAGCATTTTCAGGGAGCATTCCCTATTTTAGTAAGCACAGCACAGGGGCATTAAGGTTGGTGACCCCCACCCTTGGAGCCCCCGAGCTGTAATTACTGGTGGGGCTTGAGTTCCATTGTCCCACATAACATGGCACCATTGCTAACTACCAACACTGCAAACCTATGTACACACAGCGCCATAATGATCGCAGAAGAGACTGCTGTTCTCTCGGCTGCCAATTCCCTTGCTAACCATGCTCACGGAACAGTCCTAGCACTGGCAAACGCTTATTGGCTGTGAAACTACATTTGGTGACAAAAAGAAACATGCGAGGCAAATAACATTTGCTTGTGAGCCCTTTCGGCAAACAAGAATTAGTACACTGAATCTACCAGAAATGTTCTGATGGTGTACCTGCCAGGGGAAAATACCCCTCCAGCCCAAAAATCAGAGCAGAAGTCCTAAACAAGCATTGGCTATCCCAACTGTTTGTGTAGGCCTGGGAAAGGCACTTGCCACTCACCACCATATTGGTGTTAACTGGCCGTTGATGATAGCGGGCGCAAAATGCTGCGAGTACCTGGGCATCTAATAGCAGTGCCTGGCAAATGGCTAATACTGATACACAAGCCAAAACTGTTTTTAACAGGACTTCTGTAAAGGACGCCCATGTTGCTTATAAATCGAGTGGCTGAGGGCAGACCTAGTTTAGATATTTGTATTACAAACGTATCATGTTTACACTCCAATTAAATCATTAACTCTCAGAAGACTGCTTTGAAGAAACACTGGCAAGCACTTTGAGTGCAAAGTTTGATAGTAAAGCTTGATTAAAGCGAGCTCAAGGAGTTCCCATGAGGAGGTGTTTTGGGCGGGGAGGGGCAGCAACTGGGTGGGAATGGCCATAGGGATCAGCATAGCCATGGTCAGTCAATGGCTTGGTAAAGAACAAAATAACACCTACAAGCTTTTTGTCCCTCCTCATATGCCATTTTTCCCTAGCTGTACTCTAATGCAATAGTGTTGGCTTATAGGTGGATCTGCCACCTAATAGCCCAAACTAAAAAAGTGGGGGACTCCTTAACATTTATAATGGCAAGTAACCTCCCAGGCATGGAGCAGATGTTAAATTGAAAAATGCAAATTTCATTCAATTGGTCTCATGCAAAGGAAGTGCACACGAGAAAGGAGCATTTGCCTCTGAGAAGATTAACCATGAGCACCCGAAAAATAACCCAAGAGATGAGCATTTCCTGTAATGTTGCTGGCAAAGTATAAAAGAGGCCCATTTTTAGAGCAAAAAAGCTGTATTTAAATATAGTTTGCATAGTAAAATCCTTATGAGATATTTCACAGGGATTTCTGAGCAGACTTGTGGTCTTGTGGGTTAGTGTTTCGCCCCCAATCATGACCATCTTGATTCAAAGCCAAACACAGCAATGAAGGGTGCAAGCACATTTTTTAGTAGTGGAGAGAGCCCCCTTTTCTCTCATGTTAAAATTTGACACGTGGGCACGGCACCTGTTTCTGGTCTTAGTCCTTCCCGATAATTGATAGGATTTGATATAAACTTAATATACATTTGATATAAAAATGATATAAAACATGTTTGATCTCGATTTTATATTAAGTGTATGTTTTATATAAGTGGGTATACATTTTATATCATTTGTTATAAGTGTATAGACATATAAAATCTATATAAAAATGGGAGTATTGGGGGCACAGTGTTGCTTGGTCGAGAGCTGAGAGAGAGGTGAGCTCTGAAGACGGGAACTGTGAATCTAGGGTTTTGCAGAGTGACACAGTGATGATGTCACATAGGGGTTCCGCCCGAGGTGATAGGTAGCGGATATACATTTTATATCCAATTGATAAGTCCCTCAAAGCTTTTGATAGTAATTTTATGGAACCCCAATTTTTTCTATATACACTTTATGTATTTTAAGAATTCCAAAAATGTTTGATATACATTTTGATTTAAATTGATGGCCCTAAGACTATGATGGTGTAGGGGGAGGGGCTTACAACCCAGCTATATAGCTGTTGTGGTAGACCTGGGAAACACAGGCGCTCTTTCAGCTTCCCAAGGGGTATTCAGGAAACGCCAATTATGAGCAACTACAGTTACGATAAGGGGGAAACACCTCCTGAAAGCCCAGAGGGTTCTGACGATAGTCATATTTCTGATTGTTTTACAGCGTGTGATGGAAGATGCTCAGGATTTAATATTCAACTATGAACCCGAAGAGTTTTGGGATGATGATGATGTGGTTTTGGAGCAACCAGCCATGGCCGATGTGGGCTCCGGAGACAGGGACTGTGAATCTATGGTTTTGCAGGTGATGGCAATGCCAGAGACTGGTCCCACCCCTGGAGACTTGATGAAAAACAGTGTCCTATGTGCGTGGGCGAGGAAGGCCAAGCTGTACCAGAGACTATCAATAGTTATTGTGTTTGCTGGTCAAATCAACTTGAAAATCTAGTGGATCCTGACAATAGCCTATGTAAGGACTGTGTTTCACTAATGGTGACCCGTAGAGTTAAAGACAATGTTATTATTCATTGTGCTTGCTGTTCAAAACTAATTGGAAGCCAGAGTCTAACTGTCAGTATAAGGAATGTATCTTGCTAATGGAGACCGATATGGATACGACGGCTCTCTACCGCGTTGATATTTGGGGTATCAAGGGGTTTACAATCATAGTGACTGGGGCATGTTTAAAACAACACTTTTACAGAAGGTACTACAGACATAAAACTGATGATCCCCAGCAGGATGCTCACAAATGTTTGGAAATATCTTCCTCAGATAATTCCTAGTATCTGTGCAGTAATCACATTTACTACGGAGCCTGTAGCAAGACTGATTGTTCTAGTATTTTACTGTGAATACATTTTGAATGAAAAATACATGTTTTAAATGTTAATAAAAATCTGTTGAGCGGTTATGGGGTGAACATGTCTGGCCAGAAGCTGTGGAAAAAATATTCTGGCGAAGGAGGTGTTGGTAGTTACGGAGGGGTTGACAACCTGTGCTATAAACTGCGAACCGATGGTGAGAAGGTGTAACAGGGAGTGGTCAAGGCGTGGCCACCCTTAAAAAATCAACCATTCCAGCATTTTTGTGCAAATAAATCTCAGCTACTGCATCTTGGGTTTGTCAATATTGAGTAAAAAATTGCAAAACTTAGAACCGTATCTTAAATTGCTAGCATACAATTAACAAAGCGCTGCTTTAAAAGATGTAAAGATGTGTGCCAGTACTCTGCGCTTCCCTTGCAGACAGAGAATGGACACATTTTGTTTTACTTTGTGCCACTCTGCGCGCAGAATAAAATACATTTTAGCCCCTACTTGGAATTACAAAATGAATACAGACAATCTAAAACATGCACTGGTACAGTCATGAAAACTTAAAAGAAGCTGGGTTTTACACATCCCCAAACATCTCAAGCCCTGTATAACACCCGGTTACCTACCATCCTTTAAAAAATTCCACTATTCCATTGTTTTTTTATTAAACACAACATGTGTGATCTTCGGCAAATACTGACTTCACATTGCATGCATTTGAATACATTAATTTTCACAGACGCAAAATATTTTATCAACTTATTGGCGCTGTGAAACTTAAACACTGCATTGGGTGTGTGCAAATATGGCGCATCACAAAAAGACAAGTATACCAAAAGTGCAGTCGGAACTTATTTTGAGCAAAGACTTTGGCTTTTTTTTAATGGAATGTTTGAGACTGCGATAAGGGCAGTGGTGAGCCCATAAAAATAAATAAATAAATAATGTAATATTTACTAGAAATGCATTATTTGCAGAATATGAAAATGTTTGCATTGGCGCTATCAGCGCCCCTGCGTTATCCTGGCTGACACGCAAAACCACAGAGAATTCTAAGCAAACTGTACATTTTTAAAAACATCATTAAAAGCACAAGGCTGTTTAGTTTAAAAATGCACAGCCTAGTGTGTTTGAGAGCTTTCTAAGCACTATGAAACATTTTGTATCGATCTAGCTAGCTCATAAAGGGCCTGAATATCAATAAATACAGTATCACCCCCCCCTTAGCTGCATGCTTCCAATGCATTAAAGCCCATATCTTAAAAAACCCCTGTGCTCACCTTTTTAATATTCTTGAAACCAACTCCGAATAAACAGCAGGCCCAGTTTCCAATTAAAAGTCTGTGCAAGGGGTCTGCCAGTGTCCACAGAACCACAATCAAATCCAGCCGAAAAGCACAGTCCCCTGCAGAGTTCCAATCAGTTGTTCTAAGTCAATTAGTGTCACTGCAGGGGATCATCAGGTTAGCACTCTGACAGTGGGGTTGACAGTAACCCTGCTGGAGTCACAGACCCCTTTTTCTTTTAAGAGGTGAAAACACAACCCCTCCCTGAGCAGTCCTACTAGCAACACATACAGATTTCCTGAACTCATGTATTTTGTGCTTACTTGGGAAATGGGGTTTGTAACAATTCTAACTTTAGCTGCTTCCTGGGTCCAAGCTGTTTACTGGGGTCCAGAGACACTGTGCATTATCAACAAAATGCAGCATTCTATTTCCTGCATACTCATCAAGAATTAGCAAAACCCCAGTCCCCATCTTCAGACCTCACTTCCCTTTCAGGGCTCAACAAAGCAACACCCTCGCCCACTGCTCCCATTTTTATATAGATTTTATATAAAATGTATATTTACTTATAAAAATGATATATAATTTATACCCACTTATATAAAATATACATTTGATATGAAATCAATATCAAACATGTTTTATATCATTTTTATATCAAATTTATTTTAAGTTTATATCAAAGCCTATTAAAAGGGGAAGGGACTAAGACCATAAACAGGGGGCCGCCTACCTGTCAAAATTGTACATGAGAGCAAAGGGGGCTCTCACTACTACTTTTTTAAATTCCGCAAACACCTGAAATGGGCAGATAACTTCAACTTGCATGTTCTTTTGACTTGAGCCCTGCCAAAAACCATTTGGAGAAACGGACAGGCAGGGGCAAATTCCATGGGGGCTGATTGTGGTGACCTGTTTTTCCCACAGATACACTATGGGTTTATTTGACAATTGGTGGTGGGGGTTCCTGTGGTTACAGTTTTAGGGAGTCTTCATAGTGCCTAAAGCAATTAGGACACCAGAGTCCCACTTTCTTGATCACCTTATTGGCATTTCTGCTTCTGCGGATTCTGATGCTGCACATGTCCTGAATTGATTAGTGGTATCTCTGTCTTGCACCAATCCACATTATTTGAGGAATTTCTTTAGCACAGCTCTAAATGTGTAAATCGAAAGATGTGATCCCTCACCGTGTTCCAATAGGCGCGTTACGACTGATGTTCAGATACTCCTCAACCCACTGACCAGACACACGGCTTCTTCGTCAAAAGCACAAGTCCCTTCACTGTTGCTGACACTGCTCCTTATTTTCAAAGGACCAAACGTGAGTGCAAGGATCTGTGATAAGGGCCAGCAAGGAGGGCAGAATCTTGGGATGTACTTCCACAGCAGCATAATGACACATCAGTCGCCAAAGAATGGCCAGCCTCCGGACTGTGATGCAGCTGCCTTCCCCACACAAAGGGCTTCATTACTAGTTTGGCAGTATTTTGGTACTGTGAAATGAAATTATCGTTACCACCACTTGGTCCCATGGACTTATTACAGGATTAAAAGTGGTGGTAATTCCCCATAGGACCCCATGGGGACTTTTGGCGGTTTTACTGCTGTTGAAATTACTGCATGGTAAATCCACCTAATTTTGGAGGTAGAGTAGAGGATGTAACTCCGGAGGTGTATCCTCCACTTTTCCTCTGAAAATCGGTGGATTTACTGTGCGGTATAAGGTTACAAGATAACTCACATGAATCAGATATTTTTTGAGGAAGATGTCAGTGCACCCTTTATGGAGGGACGTGATACGCAGAGAATCATAGAATTTGAATATGCAAAGTTTTGGAGCAGGCATGGTAATAGATGGCAACTTCTGTGTTGCCGACCCTCCCACGGCTTGCATCCCAAAATTTGCATAATTTGCATTCCTCACTAAAAGGACAAAATGTGCAGAGAAACCCACCCCATTGAGGACATTTGCATTGGAATAAGAAACAAGCACAGTTCACTTGCATTTGTTTTTTTGTAATAATGTTTAATATTGTAGATAAGTGTATTTTCCCCAATAGAGACGACAATGTAATAGTTGACTGTGATGTGTGATTCATTTGTCAGATGAGCACTTTATCTTATTTGCATCACTCAACTGAAGTGTAGACAGCATTATACTTCTGAGTTACACTTTAACAGGCATTCAGATGGGAATGTGTGTTTGCTATCAGTGACTTCCTTGACAAATTGAATCATCAATAATTAATTTATGTAGACGAAGCAAAGACAGTTATCAGGACTTACCATTCACCCAATTGTAAACACTTATTTGTCTGCCATCCAACTGCATGATGTATTTTCAAAAATAACCATTGTTTTAAACCCAGCTCCACCAATAACGTTTGTGCCTAAAATCACCTTTTTTTTGGAGATGCTGCAACAAGGGTGACTTCAGGGCTGCGAATTCTGCAGACTTTAAGAGGTCACAGCAGGTCAAAGCTCTGTGACAGTTTGCAGACCCAGAACCCAGTAAAGCCACTGTACAGCCGATAAAAAGGCTTGCTTTACATCTCAAAAGGTTCATCACTTTAATAACGTAATGAAATTGCTTCTGAGCCTCACCTACTCGGGGGGGGACAGGTGGAGGGGGTTCCTGACACGTTTGAGGCATTGGGGTTTGATGTTTTTTTGTAGGCCAATCCCTCGTGAGCATATGGAACATATGGCCCTTTGGGTATCGTGCATGCAATGGATGGGCATGCAGAATAACTCTGACACCAAATAATCAAACCAATGCAGGAAGATGGCAAAGGTTGCTGTTTTATTAACAATGATCTAAAACAGGGAGTTACAACGGATGTTCGTTCGAGCTCTCAATGCATTTCTAAAACAAAACATCCTTTTATACAAAAAATACATCAGACGTGACGTCATACTATGTGGCAAATGAGAAAAACCTACTAGGAATTGTGATATGTTCAAAGGTAACATCTAAATATGCTTTCTATATGGGTTGGTATTGTGATTTGCTATCTACTGTCAGGTGGACAACTTATGCCTGCCTCTAAAAACATGTCATCTTCAATACTATTAAGTACACAGTATATCCTTGGTCTTCAAACTATAAGGCCCTTAGTTATACATCCCTCTACAATTGTTTGGCATGTTCGTGCCATTCTGGAACATTCTGTTCACTTAGCAGCACTTAAGCTCATGCCCAGGTGCCAGGAGGCAGACTTGACTTTACCTCTCCACCCAAATAGCTCAACATCTCTCATCACCCAAGCCTTCTGCCATGAGGGTTGTCTTTGAACTTTGCCTTGCAAAGTATTCTTGTCTGTGGGAATATATGGGAGTGTGAGCACACACTATCCTTGTTCTTGGACTCCACACTCAACTCTATTTCCATCCTTGGTTCACGTTACAGGAGAACACGATTTGGTCCATTTCGCAGCATTTAAATGTCTTAAATTAATAAAACTTGGCATGCTTGGTGTTCTTTCTTTGCACCTTAATGAGGATGATTTAGCTTCACATGTTCTCTGCCTTCCAGAATAGATAACCGGCTTTGGATTACTTCATCTTTTGATACCAGGCCAGACAGCCTCACCATTCATTTCCACGATCTTAGCTTATTCTTGCTGCAACACAGTTCTCGCCTTTTGTCTCCATGGGTCCTGGCTTATTAAATTCATGACACTGATGTTCAGTATCTATACAGTGGTGGCTTTGCCTGCAGTCTATTCGCTACGTTTAGCCAGCTTCTATGATCACATAGTCTACTTGCGTTTCAGCATCTGTACAGTTATTGAACAGTTTGCATTTTCTATAGCACATTGCACATGTGCAATCTTCTTTTTGCATATGAAAGTTTACTCGATTTTTAACTTCATCATCAATTTCTGTAAGGTCAATGCATTTTCTTCAGCCAATATTCTGAGGGCGTCACGCTCGTCTCTTGTGACATCACCAGCTCCTCTTTTTGCTCCTTTTCATATTCCTTCACGGAGTTCCTCCCTCAGATTATCATTTCTTCAGGGATACATTTGATAAGGTTTTCCCAGAGGATATCTTCTTTCAAACACTCGCTGCAGAATTGGCACACATGCAGGTGTCAAGCATGGCGCAATCTCAGGCTCCGAACATACAGGAGGCAGGGGGTGCGATTTCCTGCAGAGGCATGCAGCTGCTCCTCTACACTCAAGTCGCGGGTCAGTTGACAGCAATGGCCTTCATTTGGTGGTCAACGGAGATTGTGGCTGGGGTGCGTGACTGCGCCCTCTGACTCATTCAGTGGCCCTTTGAGGTAGATACTGTGAGCCATTTCCTTCGGGACTAATCTGTAGCTCCTATTGGTCTGTTCCCTCTTTGCAGCTGTGAAAATGTACGGAAAATGTTATATTGATGATCTGAACCTAATCTATGAGAAGGGATTGGTACAAACTCGCTTATGCATCTTTGAAATTCAAAAAGAGGTTTCCTGTCGGCAGGTATGGACCTATGTAGCCTCCCCTCTGTGGGGTGCATTTAAGGCCCTAAGCAGAAATCCCCTTCTCCTAAAATCCACATTTAAACAGGGCCAAAAAAAGGCTGTGCTTTTGTCTCCCTGGCACATGTGGGGAAAGCATTGAACACTGTCACCCAAAGAACGGCCCTGCATTTACTTTACTTTCATTTAAATCATGAGAGAATGACCTGCATTCAAGATGGCCCTGCATTTGTTTTTGCCTTTAATCTGAAATTCCACAAAGTTATGCGCTACTTTGAAAAACAGCCCTGCATGCTTTATTCCATCTGAAAATGCCCAAATGTTAAGCAACACATCCCAAAAACAGCATTGGCTGACTGTTCATTCACATAAGGGCAAGAATCTCATATTTCAACTGACACGGCTTTGTTTTCCTTTGATGTGATCCACCGTGTGCAAAACACTGTTAAATGAAAGACACAGATTGGTCTTTCCCTTTTATTCTGTGATATCAAAGAACCCTGTGCAGTATCCCTCCATGTTTATGAACCAACATTTAAACCTACTCGGAAGGATCAATTAAAAGAAGGTCCTGTGGCCTGCAGAACTGCATTGGAACATTAAATAGGAATACAGCTGCACACATGCGAATCTGTTTGTTGGAAAATGAGGAAAAAGGATGTTTAACATCCAACGTCAAATGACAAATCTTGCTTGCATAGAATTGTTAGTGAATATATTGTGGGTGGGGGCTGGCAAAGCTATATATATTATGTTCTTCCCCCCACAAGAGTTCAATCAACTAGGCAGAGGCCCTGGGAGAATCAGTTAATCTAGTTTGGCTATGAGTGAACAAATTCTGCAAGGACATGTGATGGGGCTTGGGGAGCGATTATACCCTGTTCTCCCATGCTGAGAGGCCATACTGGAAGAAAAGACAAAGGACACAAGTGGGACTAGTATTTGACCAAGAGGTGCGATTTCCTTCAGCACCCCTTCCCAGGACAAACTGTAGAACTTCAAAGGGCGTCATAAAAGTCCTTTGTTGCAGACTGAGCCAGGAGGAGACAATTGGGCTGTGGGGGTTTGAAGCACCACCCTCCCATGTTACCAATCCTCCACATTAACTTTAAAAGACCTCTTCAGTTTAAGTAATTTTTCCCAGAACTCTGCATCAGTACTAATTTTGTATTGTGCTAGTTTTTCATGTGATTTTAAGACGAAGGTAAAGAGACCATGTGCATGTCTCTAGCTTGTGAACTGAAATGGCCAAGAAAGACGCCTTTCGGGCTGAATTATAATTGACACAAATATGAAACTAGGTGTAAAGATGCAAGATTTAACTATGAACATGTGTAGTTATTGGCAGAATTTTAAATACAATGCAATCGGTTTGTCAAATTCCCTGTGGCCCATTGAATCTGCATATATACTTCTTGTGGCCGTAGCTAGTATAAGTCTGAAGTTTTTATTCATAACTCATTTTGCTTAAAAGGTAGATTCGAGAGACTAAGAAAGGTGGTAAATGCCAACCGAAAAATGATTCTCTTTCTCCTGAACCAATAGGGCCAGGGAGGGGGGAGAGAGGAATGGTAGGCTGTCCTATCCCAGGATTGAAGTTATTCCAGAGTACTTCCCCCAGATTGTAAAATGAGTGAGGTCATTTGGGCTATTTAAAGGGGACACAGAGACACACATGGGATCTCAAACTATCCATCCACAGCAAGACACAGACAAGAATCCTGGGAGACAGGAGATGAGGCAGCTGACCCCATCCAGGAGCGTGCAGTGACCAGGCCTTGGCCTAGCTATCCAGAGGCACCAGACCTTGCCTAGCTGACCCCGTCTAGGAGAGCAGTGACCAGATCCCTTGGCATAGCTGTCCAGAGTGACCGGATCCCTTGGCCTAGCTGTCCAGAGTGACCATATCCCTTGGCCTTGCTGTTCAGAGTGACCAAAGACCTTGCTGTCTTTCCAGAATCCCAACTCCAGCTTACATTGTAAGTAGCAATGTCCCCAGTCTCAAATTGTATACCCTTCTCTTTTAAATCTTGCATCCCATAGAAAATCCCATTGGAAATCCCCTTCAAAGTCCCAAATTGCAGGTACAATCCATTCACCTTTCCATAGAAGAATTTGAATTAGCCTGTGTATGTTAGCGTATTCCTTTTATAATTCTTTCCGTTATCTATGTAAGTCCTTAGTATCATTTTGAAGTAAATCAAGTAATTCCCCTATAAGGAAATTCACGGCATAAGCTGGTTACAAGTCGAAGTTAACCCCCTTGAGTTTAGTGTCTTTCTTTAAGAACTATAGTAATTAAAATATAGCCTAAACAGGATTAGCCTTTGTGTAACAAAAACTAATTTACCCATGTATTGTGTGCTTTTCACATGAATTCCGATTTTGCAGCTGCCCCATAGAAAAACCCAAACCGTAGTCCCATTGAGAACCATCTCATTCTGTCAGAATCCTCTCTGTTATGTGCCTTTGTCCTTATCCTTGAAACCAATTTCCAATTTTGTCAGCCAAGCCCTTTTCTGTGGCTCAATGTCATCTCAGGTCTTGTGTAAAAACGAATTTCCATTCTGCTGCGTATTGTTCTTTTGCATTGTTTTCTGTCCCAAAATCGATGTTCCTACCTTGTGTTCACATTGCCTGGTGCCCTGCTTAGTAGTCTGCAAGCTTCCTTACCTCTCGAGCGTAGCAACACAAATTTCCTTCCTAGCTGTTCCACTGCAGTTGTAAGCTGCTGTGCGAGTCAAAAGTGAAATCCGATTATGCTGTTTTGCTCATAAATCTGGTATTCATTTTCTTTTCTGGCCTCCCATCTTGGGGTGGTGGGCTGAATTCAAAATCTGATGTTTCCCTCTTTATCCTGACTCCTTGCCCCTGCCTTCCATGCAAAAAGAATTTAGTTAGCAGATGTTTGGTGGTGAGTGTTGCAGGGGGAGTGCTTAACTGTAATGCTATCTATTGCTTTCAAAATGATTTTTCCTGTCTGCCATTAAAGATTCAGGTGAATTGTGGGGATTTTGAACTAACTGTATTGTGGGAATCTTTCCATTTGTATTGTCACTCCATTGGTGACTGCTGCCCATTTGTATGATTTTGCTTGATTTTCCATTGAACCATAAAAATTCATAAATATATTGTTACACACCGGCCTGGTTCATAGTCCACTGTGACACAGGGTGTTTGTGAAGGTTGGGTGTGAGACGGGTTGGGGGCCTACTCAAATTAAAGAACCTGTGGATGATTAAAGATAGAAAGCGCTTTTATCGTGTGCCACATACATTGTTAGGGGAAGGAGTCCCGGGCTGGAGTATGCTGTGTTATAAAACTGTTACACCTCCCGATAGGGGGGTTTCTAGGGAGTGGCCTGGGATAGCACGCGCTGCCCCTGAAATCTGATTGGACTCCCAGGTGCTACCCCATTATCCAAAACTATGATCATTATGTATGTGTATGCGCTCGTACTTCATGCCACCCCTGCATAATTCAGTGCCCCACTTGTGCCACCCCAGTCAAAAGAGTCTGGACACACCACTGCCTCCGGCTCCCCGACCAGCCAATCTGCTTCCATTCCGAGCACAACCACTTCCGCCCTTTACTGAAGAGGAGGCTTGCTTTTATAAACCGCTTCCTTCCTGAAGAAGGGTGTCAATCTATATCGTAGGACGTAGCATGTAGGCAGTGCTGAGTAGAAATCAATTGCTGCACCTCCAGGGGACAATGCATAGCGATGCTTTGAGTACCTAGCATTCTGCCTGCACCCGCTGTGATTTCCTTGTGAAGCAGAACTTTGCAGAGAGTGGGCTGCGTGCATCAGCGATCCACCCACACCTCCTTTACATTTCCGGTAGAAGCCGTTTCTCGCAGACTGTGTGAGGACATTTCCTGTGTTTGTTTTTGCCTCTTTCGTGGGCCGCATTGCATTGCAGAGAGATGAACGCATCCCTTCACCTCCCCTTTCGAGATGAGAACTCACTCTCACCACCCTTCCCGTCCCCACAGCAAGACCCGAAAATGTTTGGGTTTCTTTTACGCTAAGAAGTGTTTAAAAAAATGTATGGGTGCAGTGTGAGTTGAACAAGAACAAGCATTACAACACCCTGCACCCCTCCCCCAAATAAAGGTAACCAGCGCTACACAAGCAGTGATGTACATAGCAATTTAGTCTGATGAATAGGCCGCGGTAGGCCAGCCAAGAAATATTAAATATGGCGGGCGGCTGTGGCTCTGAGGACAACATGATAGAAGGTCCAGCTTGATCATCCAATCTCCAGCAGAGGGCCTGATTTACAAAGTGTTTTTCTAGGGGATTGTGCCATTGTAAAAGGCTTTCACAAACATTGTTGTGACATTTTCAGTAAAAATGCTCTAATTTATTAATGCCCCAGGATTCTAAGTACCGCCATATCGGCTGTGGACACTGCCATATGCCCAGGTTGAAGACATGACTAAGTGAATACAGGTATATAGAAAGGGACCTCTAGCTCTACACAAGGACATCATTTCACCAAAATGCCAAGGGTAGCAGAGGTGACATCACTCGACCCTTGACCTCGGATGACATCACAGGAAGTGATGTCATTTGACCACACCCTGAAGCGGCATCACGGGAAGCGATGGAGCACGACCTTTCACCTCTTGGCATAACAGGAAGGTGCATCACATAGCATTGTTCCTATGTAAACTACGAAAAATATGGTTATGATATCGCTGTAATGTGATATACATTTCAAACAAGAATGGATCACAATATGTATTGTTAATATCAGGGTGCATAGACCCATATTACCCCATTACTGTGAATGCAAGCAGACGTCCAAGGCCAAATGATAATGATGTGTTATTATACAGCACTTAAGCTTAAGAGCTTTATATAGAACAAATATACATACAATATCATCTAACCTTTGTTGGTACTCATTTATCAACCTCAGAAGGATGAAAGGCTGAGTTGGCCTCGCCGGGATCCAAACCTGCAACCTGCAGATCACACACACATCGCAGCAGCAAGCGCTCAACCCACTGAGCTATTTTACTGGCTATAGCCATTTTACCGGCTATAGTAAAATGAGCAATGACATGTCTGAATGTTCTCAAAGTCAGAAAGCAAATTACACTCTGTAGTGGATACCCTTAAACTGGAAACTGAGGTTTAACAGCAGGCCAGTTAATCTGCAGGTCTGGTGCAAAGCTGGCCACATGTCAAGCCAGCGTGGATCTACTTTTCAGGCTCCAGAGACTGCCAAAATACATACAATTGGGAGGGTTCATAACAGTGTATTAAAGAATGCAGAGTAGCGCAGGGAAAGCAGCGCACTCACACGGCATCCCGTACTCTGGGCCCTCATTACCTCATACATGCAAACTAACATCCTGAACAGCGTGCCAGGGAGATAGGAAAGATAGACAAATTACAACAAAGCATCAATTGTGGCACAATGAACTCAAGGGCCACTTTATGTGCTATGGTCCAACATTTCTACACTGTACACAAGCTTTTAGGCACAAGGATTTTGCCAAGTGACTGAGGACACTAAAATGGAATTACGTAACGGAGACAACGGCTATAACTGCAAGTTGTGAAAAAGAAGAATGCATAGCCCGAAATGGATGTTTATTCTACTCTAAATGATTGTTTGAAGTTTCTGTCTGCAATGTGAATTTGAGGTGTTTAAGAGTAGACTAAATCAGTGACTCACCCCTTGAAGCGTGCCTGAAATAAACCTTTAATTGTATAGAATTCTAGAAAGACAAATGATTTGTTATTCCTATTCTTTCTTATTTAGGGTCACTGCTCAAAGTGGTACACTTGTCGGCCTGGCCAAGAAAGCCAGCCACTCCAGAAACAAAGGGCCACATGGCGCTGGCCACAGCCAAGGAGCTTCCATTTGTAAAAAAAAAAAAATACATATATATATATATATATGTATATATATATATTTTATTTTTTTTATTATTTTTTTTTGTTTTTTTGTTTTTTGTTTTTAGGGGTAGCAATGAAGACCTCAGGGGTCGCAGCTGCGAGCCCTGGTGACCCCCAAATTACATCCCTGACACTACATGCTCATGTCCCCCATCAGAAATGACCAAGACAAAGTATTTGCAGCAAAGCGTGAGGATGGAAGACAAAACTGGATCATGCAGATTAACACCCAGATGAGCCCAACCTCAGACCAAAACAAATCCTGCCTCCCACACAACTTTAACTATAACCATGAAGTTCCGAAAAGGCCTCAAGAACTCTCAGGAATCCCGTCCCAGGGCTTTGCTGACAGAAGACACACAGTTCAAAGCCCACCCTCATTGAAGTGTGTGAATGGTTCCTCCCAGATTTCCTCTCTATAGAACCTGCCAGTTCATGGCCGCTCCGGGATTGGGCAGCTCACAGAAGAGTCTTTCCTCTCCTGTTCTCTTGTGCATGGTTTTCACCCACCCACTCACAATGTTACCCTGGCCTTATAGAAGGCTCAAAAGCATGACCAACCTCAGCCAAAGACATACTGGCATCATTTCACACCAAAGGGTGCCAGGCTGTCACTGCCTACAGGCGGACGGATATCTGCCCGTTCTCTCCCTACCTGCCCTGTTTGTCATACATCCACATCCGCCTTCCGCACAGTCTTACGAACACAGGCTGCATAGGACGTTAGGGTATATATTAATGGGCATTAATTAAGCACCACTCTGTCTCGCCGTGAACTAAAATAACGTCTAGCTTGACATGGCCTGGAGCAAACGTTTGATAGTAACATTGTTAATTCAATGTGCTCACCCTTTTCAATTTCACAATATTAAATTGATCGCTCCATTCCCTTTCCTTCTATTACCAACAACATGTACCTTTCCACACAATCTTTCCTTGACTCAGGCTTGAGAGTGCCACAATTCTGGAGTTTGACGACCTCGAGTACAATGAATAAAGATTCCCGGCCTAATAAGCCACCGAACTTCCAGGATGAGCCGAGCATGTCCTGAAGCCCCTCGTGCATCCAGCATTAAATTGCATACTAACTTACCATTCTCTGAGTCTGCCTTGAAAGCACAACCCAATGATGACACACTTTAAGTCATCGCCTGCTCTCATTTGCAGAACCATGGTCCACCTAACAGGACTGACCCACACCCAGGAAATCCCAAAACATTCTTCCCCCATTGCATACCTCCCTACCTGTGTTTGTAGCATCTATTCCCTGCATTTAAATCCTAATTCCCCTGCTGTATTTTCTTTCTTCCAGCAGAGTAAAGTCTGGATACCCCATTGCGGCCTTCCATGGACAAGCCTAGCCGCTCCGAAACGACTACAGTGGGGATTTGGAGCCGTATAAAAGCCTAGTAACATGACATAACATGTACCAGAAGATCTCTGTAGGGCAATGCTCCACCGCACATGCCCATGCTCACCACCACCAGCCCAACCCCAACATACACAGGTATCTCCTCATATGCCAATACATCACATGTCAGATGTGGGATCAACTTCATATACCCAGACTTAGCCTCACAGGTGCAGTCTAGTCTTACATGCTTGGCTTGCATATTGCTTGAGAGACCAGGAACAGTTCGATATGGCCACCTTCAACTTCACATGCACAATTACAGCCTCACGTGCACGGGAACAGCCGTGTATGGCCAGATACATCTCATATGACAGACACAATTTTATACAGCCAGGCTAAGGCTCATTTGCCAATGCACTGTCAGTTCCTGCATTAACCACAGCTTCCACAATGGCATGCTTAAAGGAACATCACAGGCAGCAAGCAGCCCATACTTTCCTCACACTTACTAAAAAGATACACATCAGGCAGCAGCAGTCACGGTTTCACTCCTTCATTTACCGAATACAGCGCAAGTCGCAGCAGCGCAAGCGTAGTTTACACAGAATAGGAAAAGCTCAGGGAGCAGCAATGCAAGATTCACTCCCACAAAACAGATACATTGCAGGCAACAGCAGTGCAAGGGTCCCTCCCAACAGCACGTGTACTGTACAGGCACCAGCTGTGCAATAACCCCTCACACAACAGATACAGCACAGGTAGCAGCAGGGCCTACCCCCCCCCCCCCCAAATCAGATCTAGCAAAGGCAGCAGTGTATGTCTCCCTCCCAAGGAACAGGTGCAGCACAGGCAGCAGCAGTGCAGGGGTCTCTCCCACATACCAACTGCAGCACAGGTAGGCACTGCAGGCTTCCCATGCACAGCAGATCCAGCACAGGTAGCAGGAGTAATGCCCACTCTGAGAGCAGTTACACACGCATGTAGCAGCAGCGCAAGCATCCTTCAGACATGGGCAGCAAAGCAGTTGCACTTTTCTTCCACAGAACAGCCACCGGATATTGCACATGCAGCAGCCATGCACGCTTCCCTCCAACGAACCTTTGCAGCTAGGTCACAGAAGTCAAAGCATTCACCACACGACCCGACCCGTCCAACACCTGGGCCACCAGTGAAAGTGTCCCTCCCTAATCTGATCCACTTACTGGCTGCAGCTGTGCATGCTTCTCTTACACAGAGCAAGCATATTTTCCTTCCACGTATAAGGTACAGCACAAGGATGATATGATGGGTTATTTATAACGCGCTTACTACCCAGATGTTTCTAAGCGCGGACCCGGGATCGAACCTGTGTTGCTCGTGTCACTTGCTTCCAAGGCGAGCGCATTCCCGCTGAGCTATCCTCCCGAGCTGATACAGGCCGCGGTACAGGCCTCTCTCCCAGAAATTAGGTCCGGGACAGGAAGCAGCAGTGCACGCCTCCCACCACTGCACAGGTGCAGCATGTCATTGCAGTGATGTTTGCTGCATTCTCCTCTCCAAGTCCTACTGCTAGCTCCCACTGGTGTAACACCATGCTGCACGCTCGGGGACAGGACGAGTCTTCCACTAGGTAGGACCCAGCATACAGGAGCTGGCAGCAGAATAAGCTTAAGCAGGCATGCCTCCTTGCCCTGGAAAATAACCCGTTCAATTCCCAGCTTCTTCTCTAAATTTGATGTGGTCACTAGACTTCCGCGACCAGACTTGCATCACCCCGTTCATCTAATGTTCGACATCCCAGCTCCTGCCATCCCAGCTCCTTCTTGCGAGACTACGGGGGTAATTCATGGATTATTTGCACCAAAAAAACGGGATCTGTGTGCCATTCTGCCCGCAAATCCCTGTTTAAGGAGCAAATATTCCATGAATTACCCCCTCAATCTATCTTCCTGGGTGGTGGGGCACAGAGGCTTCTACTCCTTTTGCTACTCTGGCTTCTGACTGTCACCAAGGATTCCCAGTAGGTATAAGCGGAGGAGAAGCTAGCCCAATGGGACATACACTCTATGCAGTAAACACATAAAACATCACGAAGAAGCCTGTTTTGTGTTGGCAAAAAAAAGGCTGTGGCTTTTTATTAGACATAATACTAACAAAACATGAATGAGATTCATGGGTATTTCCAAAACAATCAGGTGTGCAGTGTTTTCTTAGTTCTGTACTTTTGGGCGCTTGGGCCAGGAACTGGAAGTCGCACTTCTTCGCTCACAGGGTGCCCCCAGTTAGTGCTCCCAGATCCGTGCGTTTGGGACGGGTAAATTGGCAGGTGAGCACACCTGTGCCTGATGGCAGTTTCCTTCCAGGCCCATGCCGCCTTCTCTGTTCTTCCGTTCCACGACTTTCAGACACTGTCCGTTGTCCGGCGCTTGCCCAAAGGTACTTTTTCCAGGGGTGGGTGGGATCTGGGCAAAAGAAGATGGATCTGCGAACGCAGAAGCCTGATGCACGCCGAGCGGGCTCCAGCAGCCCTGCTTATACAGGCCAAACATGCCCTGGGGCCATGCCATGCATATGGCAACTGGCCACCCAAAAGGCCGGCCTGTGCTGACAGCCACTCCGCACCTCTGTGCATGGCTTCCTTCCTGCCTCTCTATTGTCTGAGTGTTCTCTCCCCTTTTGAAGAAGGTAGAAACACTGGGGGGGTTTTGATTCTGGCGCCTGCTGCCCATTAGACCTTGGGCCTCATCACGAGATGGGCGGTAACCCTTAAAATCGGCGGTAACGCTATCAGTGCCGATTTTAAGGGTCTGTCAGATCACGAGTCCAAATACCGCCGGCGCCATTACAGCCGGCGCAAGTGCAGCCGGGTGTACAAGCGTCGGCTGTAAAAGCGCCAGTAACTGGCGGACAATCCGCCGAAAATACCCCCAGCAAGAAGCTGGAGGTAAAAGAACACAGGCCAAAGCAATAAGGGCCCAGGAGAAACCAATCCAAATCAGAGGCCTACAAAGGACCCACCCATGCACAACACACCCTCCCCAACAACATTCCACCACTAGGAGCAGGGAGGAGACAGCAATAATGGCCCAGGTGAAACCAATACAAATCAGAGGCCTACAAAGGACCCACCCATGCACAACACACCCTCCCCAACACCATGCTGCCGTTTGGATGTGGACTTCTACCTGCTGCGCCTGGAGCTACAGAGGCCAGCCAACCAGGCCAGGGCCCTGGGAGAGCAGGGGGTGGTGGGGATGAGGAGAAGGAGGAGGACAGCAGCACCAGCAAGGCGGCCAGCCATCCCCAGGGTCAGGCCAACACCCTGGGCCCTGACTGATGGCCAGTTGGTGACTGAATATCGGCTGGACAGGGCAACCATCACCCAGTTGCTGAACACAATTCAGGCTGACATCGGCAGCAATATAGCCATCAGCACAGCAGTACCTCCGCTAGTGAAGCTCGGGTCTGTGCTACAATTCCTCGGGACTGGCAGCTACCAACACACCGTTGCCATGATGCATGGCATTGCCCCGTCCACATTCAGCGCCATGCTGGGACAGGTGCTGGATGCACTGTTGATCCATGTCAATGAGCACATTGCATTGCCAGCCACAATGGCATAGGTCAACCAGCTGAAGGGTCAATTCCATGCCATTGCCCAAGTTCCGAATGTAATAGCAGCCCTGGACTGCACACATGTACCACTCGTACCACCCCAGGCACATGAGGCAGCCTACAGAAACCGGAAACATTACCATTCCCTGAATGTGCAGATGACATGTGGCCCTGACCTCACCTTCAGCCACTGCTGTGCACGCTACCCAGGATCCACCCACGACTCCATGGTCCTGCGCAACAGTACCCTGCCAGCGTACATGGAAAGGCACCGAGGGCAAAACACATGGCTGCTGGGTGAGTACAAATGTATACCATAATGCATGCTAATCCACAACTGATGGGGCTGGTCACACACAATGAAATCCCTGAATGTCAATAGGCAGCACCAGCAGTACAGCATTTCCAATCAAGCACCTTGCACGAGAAACCCTGGACATGTCCAACACAGCAGAAGACACCCATTTAGGATGTAAAAGACATGTGGCAGCACAGTGACATATGGAAGGCCTACCACCACAAAGCCTCCTGTGTGAGTAGCGCCATGGCTTCCAACACTGACACAGTACAGACATCCCAGCCTGCCCACCCGACAGTCGTGCAAATGTAACACAAAAGTCTCCACATCCACAAACGCACCACACATAAGCAGACTGAGTAATGCCAATGTACATCCCACAAACCCAGTCCCCTGAATGTCCAATGAAGTGCCTTGAGAACAGTACACAATAGTGACAACCAGCAATTGATACAGCAGCCAAAGGGAATGGCATTGACACATGAAGTAGCCACTTCTCGCATGCACAATCAGATTGAAGGGCCCCCTTCCCCAGTGACAAGTGAATGAGTACTGTTACATACTGAAACAGAGACGTACCAAGTTGTGAGTGCCTCATGGAATCAATGCTGCTCGTAGCACAGCACACTCCACAATGTTAGTGACCAAATGACATGTATGGCAAAATGAGACTGATGACTGAGCCCTGTACACCCACTGAACTTACCTTGTCCCCAAACCTGCTTTCTCTCCCCTGCAGGTGATTCTGGATATCCCCAGTACACATGGCTCTTGACCTCTGTGCATCATCCACACACTGCAGCAGAGCGGACATACAACATTGGCCATGCACGTACACGGATCTGCGTGGAGAGGGCATTTGGACTACTGAAGGCACGCTTCCGGTGCCTAGACCGTACGGGGGGGGCATTGATGTATGCACCAGAAAAAGTTGGAAAAATTGTACTGACATGTGCCATGCTACACAACATTTGCTGTCGCAGGAATGTGCCACTGCCCCTGATGCTCATGTGCAGCCACCTGAGGATGGGAGTGAAGATGATGACGTGCCTGAAGGTGTTGCACGTGCACAAAGGGTTGGGCTGAGGGAGGGGAGGTCGGCCAGACAGGGATTGATTGATGTTTTTTTTATACGGGTGAAGGCAACATTTAACACTTGTCACTTAAACACTAAAGAGCACTTTATCACAATTACTACTGTCAATGATTCATGATTTTTGAAACGTGATTTATTCTCAGTTTAACAATCCCCCTTCCCCCAGTGAACACCCAGCACACAATCCCCCCTCCCCCAGTGAACACCCAGCACACAATCGCCCGCCCCCCAGTGAACACCCAGCACACAATCCCCCCTCCCCAAATGAACACCCAGCACACAATTCCCCCTCCCCCAGTGAACACCCAGCACACAATCTCCCGTCCCCCAGTGAACACCCAGCACACAATCCCCCCTCCCCAATGAACACCCAGCACACAATTCCCCCTCCCCCCAGTGAACTCCCCACAACAGTGCAGGCAGGTGCATGTTTGTTATCAGGGCACCCACAACGATGCCATGTCCGACTAGGATGGTCGTGGGCGCTTTCCTTGTCCAGGCCTCTCTGGTGTGTGTGACCTCAGGTGGCACATAGAACGGTGCCTAGGAGACGGCTCAAGGGATCCCTCCGTGGGTGTAGTGGAGGTTGATGTGACTGAGCCGGTTGCTTGCATGTGCTGTCGGAGAAGGTTGTTCCCCTGCCTTGTCTGCTCAGCAAGTGCTGATACTGCCTCGCACAACTCCCTCACCTTTTGTCCAAACCCTGTCAGGGCTCCGGTGCATTGCTCCACCACTCTGCGTGTGCGCACATTGTCAGTCGCTATGTACTTGCATCCATGGCGTATGCATGCACTGATGGCCTCGATGTGTCGGCTGTGCACTTTGGCCATGGATTCAACTTTGGCCTGTTTGGCCTTGATCATGTCCAGTCGGCCCATCACTGCTGCCCCCATGATGAAGGTTACCCATGGTGTGGCAGGTGCCGACCTGCCTCTTGTGCGCTGTTGGGGGGGGGGGGCTGCATGGGGACATGTTGCCGGGTGGGATTGGACTGCTGGGCTCTGAGTGCCGGTCTTCAGGGCTGCCATATGATGCCGTGTCTTCGTCTGGCTGTGGTGTGCGGACACGACGCACATGCACAGGTGGGGTTTGTGCTAGCTGTGTGCCTTGCCTTGGGGTTCCCTGTGGTGTCACCATCCCTTCAGCGTCACTGCTTCCGGGTGAATGCTGATCTCCTGCCTGATGCGCACGTGGAGGTGTCACTCCCACGTCGTGCTCCGATCCACAGGTGGGTCCCTCTGCATCGGGGCTATGCCTGGTGGCTTGGGACGAGCTGGCCGTGGACTCCCTGCAGGCATGCGTGTGCTGCAGCGGTTTGGTAGGGTTTGGTAGGGCTGCGTTGTGGTGAAGTGGACGGTGGCCTGCGTCGGTTCCCTTTCGTGCGCCCCTTTTGTGGGGTGGTGGTGCTGGTGGAGGCTCGCTGCCTAGGGCGCCGTGATGGTGTGGCCTCCTCCCCATCATCTTCATCCCGTGGGGTTTGCTGTGTGCCTGTGGGGTACATAGGGTGTGGTTTGAGTTCAAGGCAACCTACATTAGTATCAAGCAGTTCATGCCATCAAGTGGGATTGAAGACAGTATCAATCATGCATTCAACTTGCATTTTGTTCAGTCGCCATGTGGTGCTTGGTGTGAGTGTGGAGGTACACTGCATGGGAATGTTTGTGTGACAAGATTACATGTGTGGTTGTGGTGCACTGTGCTCAGGGTCCTGGGGGTGTATTCTTGCACACTCACACCCTGCGTATCTGTCCCATGGCTATGGATGGCTGTCCCCTGCCCCTTCTATTGATGCACTGCACGTGCAGGGTACTCTAGGCAGCACTATTGTTCAATGGATCAAGGTGTCACTTATGGGTGTCTGCAGTGCCTCACACACATTTCTTCACATTCATTCTCTCAGGGTCTGCATGTGTGGTACTTTCAGTTGCATGCATTTGGGGTGGGACTCACCTGCAGTCGGATCAATGCCAGTGCCTGCCTCTGCTCCACCAATTTCCTCAATGGTGCCGATGTCAATCAGGGCACTCATCTTCTCCTCCCAAGGTGTGAGTTCGGGTGGGGATGGTGGTGGCCCTTCTCCAGTGCCCCTGCTTGCACTCCTGTGCTGTGAGAGGATGCCGTGGACTCTCACATGCAGGTTATTGAGGCGCTTGCGGCAATCCGCCCCATCCCGGGGCACGCGCCCCACTGCAGTGACCCTTTGGCTGATGTTGCGCCAAATCTGTGCTCTGCACTGGCCACTGACTTTGCGCTGCTGCAGCTCTTCATGATGGATCTCAGCCTCTTCCACCAGTACAGCCAGCTCCTGGTCGCTAAATTTGGGCTTTCTCACCCTGTCCAGGACAGACTTGTCCCTAGTGCGCTCCTGTGACATGATTTGGTGTTCAATGGGGTGGATGGCTTCCAGGGGCTGTGATATCCGACGGATTGTGATTTCAAAGATGGCCGCCGCTTTGTTTCCCGTTCCGGCGGTGACGCGTTTCCCGCGCGCTAATAGCGCGTGCTCATGTTGCGCGCTATTAGCGCAACATAGCGGCAGCGCACGGTGCGCCGGATTTACGGGTTCAACCCGTTGCGCGCTATTTGCGCTACCGCCGTGTCCCTGTGCGCGTGCACGAAAACTCGTGATCTGGCGGATTATCCGCCGGGGGGCTTGGCGTTAGCGCTATTTACGTTCGACGGGAAAACTGACGCATTACTGCCGAACTCGTGATGAGGCCCCTTGTGTTGAGTCCTAGGTCCCCTCCCTGTCAGGATCTGCCTGTGAGTCCTGCAGCAGGAGAGGACAGTGGGGGCAGGAGAGGGTAGCGTGCCTTTTGGTCGCCTTTCTTACCCCTTCCCTCCTCTGCACCCCGTAGGCAGCTCCCATTGTGCCCTTGAGCTTCATGGCTGTGCCCCCACATTTCACGGCACTGGACAACAGCATCGCTGCAATCAGGGTCCTGTTCACCTACATTCTTTCATCTCTTGGTTCTGGGGTTCTGTACAGTAATTCAGGGCGAATATCAGCGGATTGGCATGCAATGCAGAAATCTTTCAATGTTGTGTGATGAGTCCTCACTGAAGCAAAAGCTGTAACAGTAGCTCAGGCGATTGAGCGGCTGATGCCTACATCGTACGTGTTCAGGAGTTCATGAAAATCATGTGTCTTTCCACCAATTTATTCACGAAACGTGCTGAGTTTTTGGACACATTATTAAAAGTACTCGTGGGCGACTCCCCACAACCCTTCCATAAATGAGTCAAGCTCGTATTTATTTAATTTCGAATAAGGAAATTTCTGCCCCTTTAAATGAAAAATAAAAAAGTTTGGCACAAGTGCTTTTCATTGACCAGAAAACAATTGGAAGATATGTTGAGCAGCAGACTGGATTACAAAACTCATGAACTGTTCACTCTTCGGCTAAAGATGCCAGCATCCTCAGATAAAGCGGACATGAAGTGGTTAAGTAAAATAGACTGAGCAGTGCCACATGTAGTCGTGGCTGGAAAGTTACCAAAGATCATATTGCATAAATTCTTATAATATGCCTTTCATCACCCTGACAGACTTAGAATATCACAGTTATATGTCCACAGTTTCATATTGCTTGTTTTATATTTTATGTTTATCTGTAGTACCAGTCTGCTCAAAAGAGAACCCGTTAGTGCATTTTACCCATCGTCTGCTATGCTGGCCCTTCTGAGAATAAGCGGCACTGCACGCGCTGTTTCAGTTTTAGCAGAGTGATGCGTGGACACCAGTGAATTTGACTAGGCTGGCATGCCACAGTTCATGGCTTGGCGCTCCTCCTATCTCAGTCTGCCCATCATTATCCTTAGTTCTCATGTTATTTATTTATTTATTGATTCATTTGTATAGCGCACCAATCCCTAGGGCATCTGGGCACTTAACTTAAGCAGTTGGTTGCACGGTTGCTATCTGTGGTAATAGGTTACCGTCGTACCACAAAGCTTACATAGCTGTTCGGTTACTTGCAAGTAGTCATAGAGCAGTTGCATTATTTAAATATACAGGCTATCATAAGCAGTTGCGTAAAAGACATATAGTCCAGTGTGTACAAAGGTTGCAGTGGATGCAGGGTTGATCAGTTGCGGGACAGCGACGCTTTGATATCCTGTCATGTACTGTTTCATTGCTTGCAGTCACATGCCCTTCTCATACAATGCTGTGAAATGGTAGTGTTTGGAGATGCTGCCCGTGCTATATTATGCTGCCATTTGTCATGGTACACAGTGCTGCCACTTGCTTTCCTCGGCTGTGCTGCCCTGTGCTTTCTTTTATACGCTGAGAGGTGGTGGAGGGCTATGCCTATGCAATGATGCTATACTATAATTTTGTAAAAAGTACTCGATGCGAACTTTGTGGAAAATATATCACTGTATTATCAAGATACACTAGGATTGAGAGGTAGGCGATTGCAAGTTTGGGCCAGGAGGCAGCAGCTGACACTGTGGCTCTGGCATAAACCCCTCTTTTTCTTTAGGTGTTGTTCTACGGGCAGATAGTGGTTAGGATTCAGGCAAGAGACTTTTTATGTTGGACTTGACGTGCACCTTTAGCTTTAGTTTTGTTAGGTAGGGAACTTCGCTCATAGAGAAACTGTGACCAATTCCCAGATGTTGTAACTTCTCCCCTATGGGGAGCCCCTTCCTATGAGGCCAGAGAGGGAAGGTAGCACCTGATAGTTCCCCTGAGGGTGGTACTCAGCTGGTGGTTCTCATGGGGAGGGAAGCCCCCTATGGGATTAGTGACAACCTGTGGAGAACATGGTATCCCCATAGCCCACCTAACGCTAACACACCTTCCTACCCCCTCCCACCAACACCTAGTGTTCCTACATATCTTTGCCATACCACCAACAGAGGAAGTACTGGGACATGGTAGAGTGTGGCCTTCTCAACGGACATGTTTCCCTTAAGTACTGAGATGAGGGAGGGACCAGTTAACTCACTCAAAGACCTCAAGATCAGTACTAGGATGAAGAAGAAAGGGGGAAGCATAGAGACCACTCATGAGAACTTGAATAAACATTAGCAGTTATTTCTTTTATTTAAAATAGCAATTTGATCATGTAATTAAATTGTCCAACTCCTTTTTCTGGTTCACCATATATGGTGTCAGAGTGGGATCTAGGCTAGTTGATATAAACCGGGGAGCACTCCTGTGAGAAAGCTAAAGCCCCTACCTTGCCCCCTCCGCAATCCATTGGTTTTTATTTATATGGTATGGAAACCATCTCCATACCCCCAAAGGAGAGACGTTGAATACCAACCGGCTTATGTATTTTATTTCCCCTCCACCTCGGACTTATATTACACTGGCAACCAGGTCTGGATTAGCCTGGCGATATGGCCTAGATGTTGCTGCAGGAGTAGTATATCCTGATTATACGGGGGGGGTGAAGGTGATCTTCCATAACCACAGTGCCTCAGAATATTTGGTTAAAGAGAAAGAGGCCATATCGCAGGGAATCCCTGAGAGAGCTTTCACCCAAGTGCCTCGGAAAAGGAAACCTTACCCGAAGCCAAGAGGGGCACAATGGGGTTTGGGGAAGCCAACCTCGTTAGAGAGGAGCCTGAGGTGAAAGAAGCCGAGGAGATGATCTAATACCCGAACTTGTCTTCACACAAAGGAATGACCCAGACCTAATAGTCTCCTTTGGGAGGGTAACCTCAGAGGAGCAAGTTCATAGCCAAGCTGGTCCCTTTTTCTTCTTGAAAGGGGATTCCTATACTGAGGAGACATGGGATAGGATGGGCTTCACCAAACTCATTAGTAATTCCCTGCAGCCATGGATGGACCTGGCCCACTTCTATCTTACAGCTGCCCATCTGGGGATATGGAAGACTAAAGATCTGGTGGTAAACCGGTTCTACTGGCCTGGAGTTTTCACTGATGTGAAGAACTATATTGCCACTTATGAAATATGCCAGAAGACGGCCACTACTCCCGTTCCTCCGGCCAGATTACAACCACTTTGCATTATAGAAGGCCCCTTCTCCAGAATAGCAATAGACAAAATGGGCCACCTTGAAACCTCAAAATTGGGAAATAAGTACATCTAAGTAATCGTTGACTATGGCACATGCTACCCTGAGGCTGCTACCCTGAGAACTTTCTGACCCAGAACAAAACAAATCAACAGATCCTAAAACAACATCTTCCTTTTCTGTCGAGAGTAGGATTCCCCAACGAAATCCTCATGGACCAGGTACTACTTTTATGTCGAAGATCATGAACGATGTAAAAGAGATTTTACAAATCAAAACCTTAGTACCTCCGTCTATCATTCCCGAATGGATGGCATTTTGGAGAGGTTTAACCAAACCTTGAAGAGAATTCTCCACAAATTGGTAGAGGGGATGGTAGGAATCGGGAAGTTAAGATATCATGGGCTCTATTCGCTGTTAGAAAAAACCCTCTGTCATCTCTAAGCTATTATCTTTTCCAGCTACTAAATCAGAAGTATCCTTGAGACGTCATAGATACATTGAGAGAGACCTGAAAGGAAAAACAAGAAGCCATCCTATCCATTACCACACAGCCTAAAATGTAACATCCCATATGGATGCTGTAAGGGAAATTGTCAAACATCACCTAGGTAAGGCACAAGAACATCACAAATTCCTACGTGATAGGCAAGCGGTAGCCAGGACTTTTTGTATTGGGGAATCTGTACTAGTTCTCCTTATCACCTCAGAGAACAAGATGATATCCAAAGGGTATGGTCCCTGCAAAATCCTTGACAATAAAGGTCAATTGAACTATGTAGTGGCACAACCAGACAGACAACAAAAACCCCAAATGTATCATATAAACCTGTTGAAAGAGTGGAAGGTTGCCCCATGGTGGAAACTACAGTAACCATGCCACCCTCCTTACCGACCCTGATCTTGACCAACACCTAATTCCTTACCATGTACCACTCTCCCAACAGGAAGACCTCCATGACCTTTTGGATTGATTTGCAGAGGTCTTTTCTGACCAACCGGGTAGGATACAGGGTTTCTTCAACTACATTCTCACCCCAGACGGACAAACCTTCTCGATTTCTCTTCTGCCTTCGACACGGTCAACCATACCATCCTGCTCAACCGTCTCTATGATAACCTGGGTATCACTGATCAGGCTCTGGCCTGGCTGACCTCTTTCCTCTCTGATCGACCCTCACAGATCCAACTTGGGTCCTTCCTATCATCTATCTTCCTCTCTACCTGTGGTGTTCCCCAGGGGTCTAACCTCTCACCCTGGCTTTTCAACCAATAACTGCAAACTCTCTCCCACTGCATTGTCATTTTGTGCTCTGTCAAGGGTTTTGACCCATGTTGAATCCTTAGACTGGGTAGATGTGGGGATGAGCTGTCGCCGCCCATTATTCTATCCCAGAACAAACTAAATCAATAGACTGGGTGGATGTGGGGATGAGCTGTCGCCGCCCACATTCACGCCAGAATCCAGGAGAACTGCGCAGTTGGCACAAGACCACTCCAAAGATACAACCTTCTTGTGGGGGGTTCCACATCACCACTCTACTGTAAGGATGCCATCAAAACAATGTTAAGCAAGGGTCCTGTACTATCAAGCAAAAGACCACTCTATTGAAATGCAGTAATTCAAGACAGATCCCAAAAATGGATGCAATACCGGTACTCACCACTATCAGAAAGCCGGCGTTTTAAAACCACCAGACTTTTGTGTAAAACTGAACAGAGGAACCCAAACCAGGCCAAGGAAAGACTTGCTAAGAGGTGGAAACAATGTAAAACTATATTCTGAAAGGACTTGAAGGAAGTCATTATTTAATGTATATGTAAAAATTGTAAGTTTGATTTAAACTGGGAACTAAAGTGACATTTAGCTGAATTCTGCCTGACAACTACCCCCGACAGGAGAAACCTGCTCAGCCACTCTTCCCAGGCCTAGCTGCATCCTGCTTCCCCACCAAAAGGAGTTGACAGCTCTCTGATTAGGTTAGGGGAGGGGCACCTGCAGGAGGTTGAACAAAGCCTTGTCCTGGACTCAGGCAAATGCTATATTGGGGGGGGCCGTAAAGTGGCTTCCTCTTGGGAGAAGTGGGAGGAGAAGTGCCTCTGGGAGCCACCCGAGCTGCAGGCGGGGGCAGACAGAAGCTTCTCCCATATGCTTTGGAACCTAAACCACACCCATCTGGGCCAGAGCATAATTTTAAAAAAGATGGATAATTCATAGTACGGACTTGTCAGAATTATATAAGTAATATCATTATTCTGGTGATTTTTCTGTGCACGTTTTAAGAGGTGTTAGGACCCTGTGGTGTATTCTGGGGGGTTGCTAGCGGAAAATAGGGTCTTACTCCAAATGTCTGCATGTTAAAAATCTGACACTTCATCAATTAATGCCCATACTCCTTGCGCACATTTGTGTAACTTTTGGTAAATGTCCGATATTGGTAAACCAGTCAAAAAGCGCAAAATGTTGTCATTTTTTAATGCAAGCCCCCAGGAAGATCAGAGGCAGGCAAGCATGGACCATAAGGAATATATAATGTGTACATGTAATTTCAACAAATTGTGTATCTGGGAAATATGTATTTGAATCAAATATAGATTTGTGGGCAAATTGACCAGGGGAGGATCCTCTGACCCATAAACAGACCTCATCATGATGACAATCCATTTCTTTCCCCCAATCATGGGAGAGGGGAGAATTGGGCCAATGACAAGTAGAGAGGGGCAGGCTCAGTTATGCCACGCACACACCCACTTCCAAAACACATAAAAAGAGACTGCTGGGACAGGTAGAGAGATTCAAATCCATTTGCTGCGGAGCATGCTGACCGACGACTTCACATCCAGACATCCAACACTTAGACTTCCAAGCTAAACAGAGACTAAGAACTTTGAACCAAGAAGGCCCACTGCAAGCAAAAGTATTTGTCAGCATGCCTCAGAATCCTTTGCAAACTATTCAACAGCCGGGCGAGCTGTTTGAATTCTTTGCCAAGAACTTTTGCCGGAACCGCAGACCAGACCCAGACCGCTGTGAGCAGAACCAGAGATCTGGATCGCTGTGAGCAGAACCGGTGCCTGATTGACCCGCCGAGCAGAGAGAACCGCCACTGGACGTGTTGACCAGATCTGTGACGAGGCCCATTCATTTCAAAATTAGGAGTGAGTATCCGCCAGAACTGTGCAGAACCCAATCTCTTAGTTAAAATAATCTAATCCAAACTATTTTAACCTAATTAGAACAGCCTCCTAGAATCGTGTCATTCTGTAATCTTTAAAACTGAAAACTGGCATCTGTCATTCTGAGCTTTAAAATTTCAAATCCGAAAAACTACCTTCACAAAATCGGACGTATCTCCGGAACCGTTTGTGCGAGGAGCGAAATTTATCTTAAAGCTAAGATTCTAAGCTTTCCAATGATATAGTGCCTCAGTAATCGCGCTCGACGCACGCGACTAAATTTGCCGCGATTTGACATTTTGCTCAATTTCAGCCATGTGTAAAAATATTTGTCCTGACTTTGCTTGCTGAAATTCGTGTGCAACCTGACAATCATTCATAGAGCATTGCTAAAGTGAGCCTGAACTAATATAAACTAGATATCACCCACCCTGAACCTCTAGAGGGAATTAAAAGCATTTTTAGCACATTTCTCACTTCATTGTCATCACATTCAAAGCATTTTGGGCCTGTGTTTCAAACTTCTACCTGTTTTCCTCTAAGCTTGCTGGGGGGAAACTGTATTTCGTATTGTATTTGATTGCATTCCTGAGAACTGTGTGCTTCTCTTTCCATCTCTTTATATTGCAAAAAGGGGGGGGGGTGAATTGCCAGAGAAAAAGTGATTATCTTATCTTTTGCTAAAATCATATCAAGTTATTTCTGTACTGCATTTATTCATCATTGCATTGTCCTTGAAGCCATAAAAGCATTCTCAGCTACCTTATCATCTCGATATCAACTCCTAAGCCATTAAAAAGAGTATACCACTGTAACATTATCTATTGTTGATCACTATCATCTTCACAAGTGTGCTACCAAACATTAATTTATTATAAAAGTGTAATATATATATATATATTGTTTAAATTTTCAAATAAACCTTTTAAGTTTGCAAAACAAGCCTACTTCTTGGATCAGTGGGGTCAAGGGGGATTCTAAGAGAGGGGTGTTATACAAGGGTTCATGATCCAGAGTACTGAACTGGACATAAAAATACATCAATAAGGGTTTTCCTCAGCATCCCAGACTAGGCATCGACTTAGCTATAGTGTTGAAGTGAAGCCGCTTAACAGCTCACATTTCCAGTGCTACGCTGATACCATTCAACTCATTTTCAGGCTGCCCTCAGCCACCTCCTCGCCATCTCTCATCTCTGATTGCCTAACTGCCATTCAAGATTGGTGTGCCGCCAATGATCTTTCTCTGAATGCCAGCAAGACGGAGAACCTCCTCATAGGTACACCTTCACCATCCTTTCCCCTCACTCTCTGGCCGGCCTCCGTTGACCCTCCTTCTACCGCCACCTGCGAGGCTGAGAACATTGGGGTCATCTTTGACTCCACACTTGCCTTCGCCCCCCCACATCTCTTATGCCCACTGCATAAGGCCATCTTCATCAGGATCAGTCGTGATTGATTTGGAGCTGAATTCGGCTGCAGGCTCTTCTAAAATAAAATAGGCTCTTTTGAATGAAGGTGGGTGTACATTTTAGTTTGAACTGATTCAGTATGTGGAAAGGTTGTTTTTCTTCACTGGGCAAGATTTTGGGGGCACAAGGAACTAAGCCACTGGCATCTAGATCTCATCTCTCCCGAAACAGTGAATACCTCTTCAAGGACTCAAGTATGTCTTCCTTTGACTTCAAAAGTCCAACTTCTAATCTGATCACGTGTATCGCACAAATTGTGGTAAACATAACACTAGCCGCCAGATTTTACCCTCTAGTTTGTTTAGCCAAGAGGCATCTCTGGCATAGTCTTCCTGGAGTCCATAGAGTGTGGAAGGTGCAACGCTTTGTGTGGTTGGTTTAGATCAATGATAACATGGCAAACAGGATTTAGGAAATCACTGAGCACCTCTCTTGATGGTTTCTTATTGAAGTCAATCCTGAGCCAAGTATGGGAGGGGAAATTTGAAGGTGTGTAAGTGGCCACCAATGCTGTTTCAGCAGCCTTTGACGCAGTTAACCATGGACTATTGTGGGCAAAGTTGCTGCCATGGGGAATTCCAGAAAGTCTGCTACGCCGGCTAATGGGGTTATAGAAGGGCGCAAACATCCGGGAAAGGTTGGATCAGAAGCGGTCTCTTTAACGTAATGTGGCAACATTTGGAAGTGTCAGGCAGGGATGCGTTTTAGCTGCCTGTCTGTTTAACTTCTACTTTTGTGATGTTGGTCATGGCTTGAACGTAGCAGCATGTGTTGCACCAAAGATACAAGATCTGCAACCCGTATGGTTGGCCTTTGCGGATGATTTCCTTCTCTTTGACCGCAAACCAATTGGTGCTTTTACAGAGTTTGTGCAAGCCCCTTTATTAACAGTTAACTCGTCCAAAACCAAGATTTTGTCGTGTGTAAAACAGAAAAAGTATTCTGCATTTAAATGGAAATTGGGAGTTGAAGGTTTGCAAAAGGTTGAGAAATGTATTTATCTTGGTTTTCCAATCTCTTTAAAAGAAAATAAGTCCCAAGTTAAGCATTGTATTTTAACTCGCACAAACAAATTGTACATTCAAATGAGCAGAATAGATCATTCGTTTGGAAAATGTTTCCTGATTCTGCGAGGGGAAAGTGCAAACAAAATTACTTTATGGGATTGAACTTGAGTCCCCTTGGATTTTGGATTGACTTGCGCATTTAGTGGATTTTCTTTGGTGACCACTTCTTCGAATGCCAGGTTACTTTCCCATTGCTGCTCCAATATACACACTGGGAATATATTCTCTAAAATGTAGAGCACAATGGAAGTGTTTATCGTCTTTCTATTAAATCTAAGTCCCTGCAAAAGGGTCACTCTTCATTGATTTAAAAAGCTTTGTGGAAGGGGCAGTAACAATGTATTAGGGAAAATGTTTCCTACTGTTACGCCCTGCTTGGCTGTCTGAGTCTGGGTGTTGATGATGTGGTCCAATGTCCGGGGTGAGTAAAAGAAATCTTACATCACTTCGACTGGGCCTGCACCCTGGATACTATGCATAGTTACGTCTCTTTGCAGCACTTAGTGCTGGGTAATAAGAATTCAGGGGTCCTGGCTCCCTATATGCCATCTATCCTGATAAATGTATTAGAGGAGAGTTGCTAAGATATAAATGGCACCTAATCTTAACAAGAGAAGTCCAAGGAAGATATGATGTGCTTCTGTTGGTTTTATCTATTGTAGATTCTGCAATGAAAGAACTTGAAGCATTTAATGATGTCATGTCCTGTAGTTAAGGCCTTGCGTCTGCATTACCTCAAAGGATGTGTGGACGCATTAAACCAGGATGAAAATGAAAGGGTGTGACAAGCATGTCTGCTGTCAAACGACTTCCCTGGTTCTGGCCGTAACTGGGTTTATTAAATCTTTAAACCTTCAAGCACTTTAAAAAGATCATTACTGTAAATTGTTTTGTTCTAATGCTAAATTGTTAATCCTGGCTTGAATCAATTGTGATAGGATTTGTTTTAATAGCAAACAGTCAAGAAAGCTAAGAAATTATTTTTAATTTTTAAGAATTTTAGCACCCTAGAGGTATTTGAGGTTGTCTTAATGTATCATTAATGTATCATTTTAATGTATTCTCTGTTTTTCTTTCTCTTGATGGTGCTATTATTATTTTTTGATTTTATGGTTGATAGCTTGTGTAAAATGTTAAAAGTTTTAATTTATAACTAACATTAATACAGAAAATGTATAATATTTCAAGAAGGGGCAAGGGTGTTTAAAACATTTGATTTTATCAAGCATCAAGACAAGTATGGTTTCAAAGAAAGTTGCTTGAAAAATGAACATTAAAGAAAATTTCCAATCAACCAACTCCCCTGTACAGGTGTGAGTTAGTGCATGTATGGCAATGTGCAGATCACCTAACGTAGACAATGGTCAACTTAATTGGCCTCTTACAGGTTTGAATTTGAAGTAATGCTCTCAAGAATGTGTTTACCCTGTTCTGCACCCACATATGTGCTATTTTCTCAGAATCATTGGGTGCAGCTTGCTATGAGCATGTGTGTGTGCAATGTTCACTAACCGTGGATATGCTACGTTCAATCTATATGTCTGTGTGGCTTTGAATACTGTTATCTATGCAGCTTTACATACACTTGTGTGTATGCACCGGGTTCAGTCTATGTACATGGGTAACTATCAATCTATTCATGCATGCACATATTTTACTGGGCTTGTGTATAGGTTTCAAGGTGCATATTGTTTTGGTTTGGGATACTACTCCCCAGTAACATGTAAAATGTTTTTTTTTAAATGCCTCTTAAACATGAATCTATTTGTGCATTCAGACATAAGGTACTGCAGGGTTTTAACACTTCACACAATTCTTACTGAATAGATATAACTCCCTGTACTCTTCTTTGTTGCGCAAACATCTAATATATGACTATGGCCTCCATCGGCTGTGTTAAAGTATGACATCACATTAGGCAGTGGTGCTTTGCAACAGCACTAACGCCCAAAATGAGTCTACACCAGGTTAATCCACTAATTATATTTTGAATAGTTATGTTAATGGATGGATTTGTATCGCACCAAAGCCCGAAGGCATCCAGGCGCCCTAACAGAGATGGTCATGTACTATCAGAGTTCTTGTATTACTCAAACAATCTTGTCTTCAGGACTTTCCTGAATGACAGGTGATTTTCTTCCTTGTGAAGACTTTCAAGTAGGTCATTCCAAGCTCGTGCTGCTAGAGCAATAGGCCCAAATCCTATTGATGAAATTACAGTTTCATATTTGGACCCTCATTTTTTATTAAAATATGCTTGCTTAATGAAACCTCTATCTATGTAACCTAGATATCAAATGGACACTTGAATGTCTACACTGTGACAAAATGTGGGGAAGTTATGTGTTTATGCCATTTTCTGCCCATTTTTAATGTGGCACAACATATATTGTTTTACATAATTTGTTTGATATCACTCCCAACTACAAAATATACAAATGTTTTTGTCAAACCGAGCTTACATCAGAGCACAGCAATTATTTTAAAGATTAAACATTTGATTTAAGCTTTTATTTATGTTACTTTCTATTCATGTTGCTAATTTGGAGTTGCTGGCTTTTTCCTGCAGGCACTTTTGTATCCCTTACAGACTTCTTTTGCATGTTATCAATGTGAATCGATGCAGAATGTCTTCTTGCTGTGTATAGAATTCAATAACCTTCCCCTTGGCCTGGGCTAATGGAGTTTTTATGATGAATTATGATAACCCTTTGAGCCTCAAGACCAGTCATCCATCCTTTTCTCCAAGTGAGCATTGTTATCGCTTGGACTAAAAAAAAGGCCATTTTGTGTGCTCTTTGTGTTTTGTTATTGTGAATTCCTAAGCTGTGCTAGGCCAGGGAAGTTGAATCTGCAAGGAGTTGTATCGAGATCCCCATTTTGAATGTTACCAACTCCCCTTCTGTCATAAGACACAGGCAGGTCCCCTCGAATTCTAAATACAATGATTCAGAGTGAAATATACATATGACATAACAAAATAGAGCTTTAAATGATGTTTCCTATATGACTTCACATCTCACCTTATTTTTGATAAAATGAAACATATGCAAATCTAGTCACTCAAATGATATACAGTGATACTTTAGAGAAGGGGCTTTGTTATAGCTGTGAGTTAATAAATTAACTTCCAAATCTCCTCCTCCTGTGTACCCTTCTGAACTGAGATTCTGCGCAGGAGTACCTTTTACACTCAGACGTGCTGAGACATGTCACATTGTGATCCAAACTGTTATTTGGAATTAATATTATAAGTTCTTGCTGGTAACATCAACTAGCCCTAAATACAGATGCCTGGAAGAAAGACACAAGACACCACCAGACAGAACAACGAGAAAAGAAAACACAAAACGTCCTCCACCCCACCTCAATGGCAGCAGGTACAACACATGTGTCTTTGAAAGCTCCCTTTTGCAAGTTAACGGGCTCCAGCTCTCTAGCAGGTCAGAGTTTTCATATAGTGGAGGGCCGGCTTCAGGTATTTAAAGGACTGTTTCCTTCCATGCATTTTAATGTGAAGCAAGTTGGCAGTAGAAGAGAGTATGTTAGTCCCTTTGCCGTGATTACCTTCTTAACCCCATCAGACCTTTTCCTGTTTTTTTGGGGGGCACTAAAGCTACTTTCTAGATCGAGCTTTTGGTCATAGTGTAATTTCTCATTTTAATGTCTTACCTTGAGTATAAATTGTCTGTGTACCTAAGGTACCACATAAATATGGTTCTGTGTGGTAATCCCTGGGGCCCTCTCTGTGCTCAGTACACCACTTCCTTGTTGGGAAACAATTCAGCCAGAAATCCCTCATAAAATTCCTCCATTGGCAGAGTGCCACCCCATTATAACATGTGCCTGTGTGTGTGTGCCTGCGCTTTTACTTCATGCCACCCTTGCATAGGTCAGTGACCCACTTGGGCCACCCCAGTTAAAAGAGTCTGGACATGCCACTGTCATTGGATCTCGCTCTGCAAAAAATCGTATGTTCTTGAACTGTGAAAGGTCCTCCAAATCCATGAATTTCAGCATGGTGTTTGCCACTTTTACTTTTCATCATCCTCACCATGTGGGTTAACTGTGTCGTTCACTACTGACACAAATTGCTAAACTTTGCTTGTTCTCCACCCCAGCTTTGCCGTGTCTTTTTGCATAAGCACAAAAGTTTCCAAATGAGAGCCAAATTTCTCATAATTGCTTTCAAGAATCAGCTGTATAACATTAATGGAGAGAGGTATTTAGGAAGAGAGAGTTGGGTGTAGCAGGCTCCCATGCCCCAGAAAGCCTTGTGGATGATGCACAGGATCTTGAACTTGATCCTCGCAGTAACCGGGAGCCAGTGGAGAGATTTTAGGGCTTGGGAGATGTGGTCCTTGGGCTTGAGGCCAAGGATAAGTCTAGAGAAGCACTGTCACCCACAGATTAGAGAACCGTGGAGTTTGTCTCCCTTAGAGATTTATAGCTGGCTGAATGATTTCATAGAGCAGAATATGTGCAGTCTGGGCTCTTTGAACAGATGCATTATGCCATCCCCACAAAATATGCATTTTTATAGGCAATATGTATATATACTTCAATCGTTAAATCGAACCAGAAACATTCATGCAGTAAATTTTGGGTGCTTCTGCCCTAAGGTGGACTATTCCAGAATTGTTCATGCTGAGGTTAATATTTTAAATAGCTGTTGTTTTAATCGTGTTTTGCATAGCTTTTAACAAGGGAATTTCCCATAGGGAAATTTAAAAAATGTTTGCCACAAATATCTAAAAATTGGTCACTTCGATTTTTGAGATTTGTAGCATGCACCTACATCTTATCAGGATTTGGTGCACTGAAAAAAGTTAAAATCATGCTGACCAAATTTAAGATCTTCAAGTTTTTAGATGTATCTATATATCAAGGATGTACAAAATGAAAGTGTATCTTTTAAATGAAGTGCATACGTATGTCTAGACAGTGGTCGAAGCGGGCGGGAGCGGTTCCTATACTTTTATTTTAAAAAGAAACCCTTCCGGAATGGGTCCTTTTTCAAAATAAAAGTGTAAGAAGGTGTTGAAGCTTGCACTGAACGTTCCCTTACACAGCAGGGCCATTTGTTTGGGGGTTTGTATTGTCCGTGGCAGGGGCCATGGGGATGGGATTTGTGGGGAGCGGGGCAGGCCAACAGGGAACATAGTTCCACTACTTATTTTCATGCACTTCGACCACTGTGTGTAGATGATGTAGAGTTCATGTAGTCACATTACTATATGTATGAAAACACACACAGAAGGCAGGACTGACAGTGATGTGGTTATTATTCGTATCTTAGCGGTATAGCAGATGTGAAATGCCAACATTTAACAAATGTAAAACATTTATATACCTCCTAAACTTATAAAAAGTCACATGAAAGTCAGACCTAACTTTAATGTGAGCTTTCATATGTATAAGAGGCCTATAATACATGCTCAGAACGAATATACATATTTTATATGCAATCTATACATATGTGTAGGAAATGGATATATCATACATGTACACTAATATACGTATGCCAATTTACATTAAAGTCAGGACTGCCTTGATGTCAGTTTTTATATGTGTAGAAGACCTATATGAGAGGAACATTGTGTACATGTTGGAGATATGTATGAAAACGTACATAATAGTCCAATCCTATTTTGATGAGAGTTTTCAAATGTAAAAGAGGAGTCAACACTCATGCGCTACTTATATGACATCCCATCAAAACGTAAGCACATGTGACATAAACAGTCACACGACATACGCTGTACTTTTGCATACCTACAATTCATTTATATCCCACATACTCACAAGCCATACACTCATATGCAATACATTCATGCACCATACATATAGGGCATAAGTGCATACACCAAACGCGGATATAGTAATACACTCATATGCCGTACAATCATATGCCAAACACCTATAGTACATACTTATACAATATACACTCATCGCTAAATGCCATAAACCCCACAAAAGACACTAAAGTAAAATGGAAAAGAATTCTTTATAAAAAAAGATGTAAGGTTACTCTAACAAAAAGTAAAGTCTGCAGACAGTATCTATAACAACATTAATGTACAAACACTCACTCTATACCACTACAAATAACTGTGAAACTCGAAAAATAAACACTCAATCCATAGAGCAACAAATCCAACCTTAACAGTCACTTTCAATACTAAGCAAGTTACATCAATATCATTGTTCAGGGGAGCGTTAAGGTTGGATTTGCAGTGGTATGGACTGAGTGGTGTTTATACTGCAGGTTTCATAGTTTAATTTGTAGTGGTATAGAGTGAGTGTTTGTACCTTAACATTGTTATTTCTACTGTTTGTCGACTTTACTTTTTGTGAACGTAACCTTCTGTTTTTTTTAAACCCTATATATAGTTATATCATTTGATTTAAACAGTCTGCAAACAAGGGAAAAATTGTAGAAATGTGATCTTTTTCTAATGTTTTTGGAAATGTAGCCGACCCTGAGATAAACCATTTGGTTATTGTATATAAACAGCAAAATCGATTTCATATAACTGCACTTTTGTATTTCGTATCTCATATCATTTCAGAAAGCAGCCGACTGGGTAGGCTTTGGGCCCCTCATATCCCCTTTTTCGGCAGATATGAATAGATTCAGGAAAGGATAAGGGCAGTGTGTGTCTTTGTTTTCCTTGATGGGTTATAAACTGAGCCAGAAGTGATAGTTATTCTCCATGGCAACATTATGGAGTATGTGCATGCCCTTATAGTGAAAGGAACCAGAGTCACTGCCCCGATAGATTGTGTGACATGAAATACTGTAACAGAGGTAAGGCTAGTCCACAAAGGGCAGTTGATCCCGGATGAGAATATCTTCATGATTAGCACGTGACTGCAACGCATGAAGAAAGGCTTCTCGTGTTTGAGGGTTCCTTAAAGCAAGTGGTCACAGCAGTGAGACGAGCTATGGGCTCTACTGTATTACAGGCAGGATGGCCCCTGAGCAGTGGTCTTCCTGGATCTGAGATATTCGCAGCTGTGATCAGGCCACACATTAGAAAAATGCACTGTCCACTAGGTGGAGTCCCTCATGCAGATATCAAGATAGTGAATGTTTCAGAAGTGGACTGTGACTGCTCCAGCAGTGAGCTGACGAAGGGACATTAGATTCAGCCTCTAGGAGACTGACAGAGGTTAGAGCAAAGGGAGGGGGGTCAGTATGCACTAAGCAAGTACCTAGCAGTGCCCATGTAGTTATGTAAATGTTTTCCTCCGGCTTTACCCAGAGACTTTTGCCTTGTTGGTTCTGATCACCAGGGACTTGCATGGCGGCACTACCAGAAGCAATTGGTTTCTTCAGGTTGAGGTTACTGAAGGTGGCCTGTTTCTAGCGCTGGGTATCCTCGCCTGCCTGGCTGCATAAAAATGCTTGTTCGTGGCACTTACTAGGTTTCGGGGTTACAGTCTGAAAGCTGTTTTAGAGGTGAATGCTTACTGGTCACTGCGCTGAAATCCAGATGCCCATTGTAGCTGCCAACATTAAATCCCCATGAAAAGGGCATGTCGGGTACAACCAAACCTCAGCCTTCCTTGAGGAAGCTAGCTGCAACCAAACATATATTTATTTGTGGTTTAACATCTAGGCTGAATACACAAGCCTGCTTCCACCAATAAGCGCCGTTGGGTTTGTCCAAAAAGTTTCATTAAGATTGACTAGCTCTCAAGTACGAATAGAAGCTGTACTCCGCCAACGAAACTACAAACCCCCCCCTAAATTATGAAGTATCTGCCAGTTTTTGGAACCCTTAGAGAGAAGCCCGAGGACCTTAAACCTGACTTCCAAGGGTTGTCTTACCTCGAGTGTTCACTTCCCTTTGAACGGGGATAGCTTGGACCGCATCATTCCCACTGCCTGGACCTGGGTGTTCCTTCCTGCTGGTCAAAGAAATTATCATCCATTGAAAAGAGGCCCAGCTGATGAGTAATAAGACTATCAAGTGAGAGAGCCCAACAATCCATAACTTCGGGTGAACGCTGGGTGGGCATCTGGACATCCTGCCTAGCAATGTCACCCACTCAACTGTGCCCAAAGAAAGCATACTTAGCACCAAGAGTTAACAGTTCTGCTGTGCAATGCACCCCAAAATCCCCTATAAGGCAAAGGAAGGGGCAGGTGCAGGCCACCCTCCACAATAAAAGGCACAACACCTTCATGTGCCTGCATAGGAGAACGACTCAGCCTTGGAGGCCTTCATTTGTGTCTGGGAACCGGCGCCATCATGTCGCCCCACCACCCAGTATGGCCTTCCAACCACTTAACTGGCCTTCTCCCTATCACTGAGGTCCAGTACTTTTTCCAGGCACAGCAGCTCATCGTCTTCTGTAACATGTATGCAAAGCCATACATGGGTTCTGCACCACTGCCATCCAGGCAGTGCCTGCAACCGGTCCCCAAAGATCAAGTGTCTTGGCACAAGCATCTGCCTGCACCTCTGAAGGAGACTCTCTGCACTGTGGTGGCGTCCTGAACTGTTCCCCAGGAACTTTGGCTCTCCTGCCAGCCGAGACCAGCAGGAGAGGCAAAGAATGCAGTCTGGGAACATCCGGTCTCAATATCGAGAGTGCAGACGCCGCAAGGCTGCAAGAGCTACCCAACCTGTTCAGAAGTCCTGACCAGACGGTTATCCCCCAAAGATCCTCCTGTATCGTTCTCAAATGGGTATAATTTCTCTAATCAAAGAATTGTGCCTCAGAATAGAGGCAGGGGTTAGAAAAAATATGTTCCTGGGAGACATAGACCCTCCATGTAACTTCTAAAGGCCAGTCGGGTTCTCTGAAGACCACCACTATATGGAGAACATGGGATCAAGTACAGAGGGAGAGCTGTCCATGGCCCTGGTCTGCCATTATTCATGCCCTACTAAATGGGAACTACATTGATTTACCTTTAACACTGCTAGAGTCTGTCTTTTTGGATGCAATCAGAAAAATAATCCAATGATAGTATAATCTGAATTATTTTTTTTCTCTCTTCAGAGGATCTTTAGAAAGGTGCCCCTGTTAATTAGATGTATTGCATTACATTTCAACATGTGTGACCATGCAACCAGGCCCCTACTTCGTCTTCCATAAGCATCTGCGGGGGACAGCTTCACATGTGGTCTGAGTAGGACACTGACTGCTGCTGCAGCATGAGCCGAGTTCTTGGGGCAGGATCAATCGGATCGGATCAATCGGATCAGGAGAGGCTTTCGACATATGCTGCAATGTATCTGTGGGTCTAAATCAGCGCACCCAAACCTTTTGTTCTCCCACTAGGTTCCCCTTTTATGGACTTGCAACATCGGTCTACTAGGCTTAGCAGAATGCTGTATGGGGAAAATTCAAGTTGATCCCGGGCAAAAAAACGACAAACTGCAAACGCCACTCAAGCACATTCCATGGCCAACAAGCAGCTGCACGGTGGCATGGAATTGCTTGTGTTGGCTAAGCACTTCACACTATCTACTATTGTTCTTAGAGACTGCCTCTCACGGACAGACCATTTGATTCCAATCGTCTTAGAAGAACCCTTTTTCTGCAAGTCTGTGCTGGGGTCCACTGTAACGGATGTACACGCCCTGAAGCTGTATCACAAAGCACGCCTTTCCTCCTCCGCATCGTACCGTCACTCTGTGGCTCTTTTACCTCTTTACTCATCCTTTTATCTTCCCCACACTCCTTTTCCGCTGAAAATTGATTTCCCCAAGCGGGGGCAACAATATACCAATTTATGGACAAACCCAGGCGCGCTGGGAGTATGGGGGTGAATTGGGGACAGTATAAAAGCTTTTTAACATAGCACATGTTTTGGATCAGAAATGCAAAATGGTTAGGGCCAGTGTGCCAGGGTAATGATAGGTGAAAAGGGCAGAGGCGCCACTAAAAGGTGGCGGGGGGGGGGGGGGGGGCACGGCCACCCTTATAAAATTCTACCCTCCGTCCCCCACACTGGCCCACCTGCCTCTTATGAATGCAACTACATGTGCCACCCCAAGATTTCCATCAGGCCACACCTATAAAATAATGTCTGGGGGCGCAGCTGGAAAAGAGAAGCCTAGCGGGGGTCGGTAGCATTTGCCTAAGCTGCTGGCTGCCCGTTTGGCCGTGCCCTTTGAGGCCACACCCCTAGTTAGTCCCTCCCCTCGGTTTCGGTGACAGTTAAAGCACTGGGTCTCTGCAACACCGCCTGATCATCCGTATGCCTGCACACGGAGCAGGCAAGCAACCTTTTGGTTCTCCGTTATTGGCATACATATTCTCCAAGTGTCTCTTCGGGGGGCAGGGGGGGCACCTGGAAACACACTGGCCCACAGGAATCTGTGAGTTCAGGCCTGCACCAATCAACACCTCAGGATTCACACCTGTGTCTCACTCACCTCCCACCAAACTTCCTCGTCCAGAACCAGGCACAAAGAGGCAAGCGAGAGCACTTTAGATTACATTACATTACACAAAGAACGCACGAGAGAGGCCTCGCCTTCTGGCAGAAAGCTGCTCCCCCAGGAGCGAAACACATACTTAAAAATGAAAACAAAATGCAGGCGATACAGGCGGGTTGACAGATCCTTGAGGGCCTTCTGTGTAGCCCGGGTTCTGGTTGCTTCCTTGCATTCTTTCAGACTCGTCACCTGTACTGCGTCATCGGAGGAGAATCCCCCTGGGCCCTATTCCCAGACAGGTGAGTCTGGGGTGAGCTCAGGAGAGAAGCACGCAGGGGCAGGACAATCGTCTCTCTACACGTCATGTTTAACAAAAGGCATTCCCGTCCCAAACAGGCGGCAGGCCAGGTCGCCTTTTGTGATGGCATCTGCTCCCGTTTTAGGCTGGGGACAACATGAGCTAAGTGGATGGCCAGCCCCCGCAGTGGTGCTAGGGGAGAAGCCAGCATAGCGGTCCGTTCCTCTGCCCCAGCCCCCCAGGGATTAATCGCATCACCTCTCCCGAGGGAGGCAGAAGGGGCATGCCGCTGGGCCCGCCAGAACAGCAGATGCGCCAGCCCACGCAGGGGGCACTAGAGGTGCAGCTCACATAGTGGGCCGCCCCCCTGGCCACCCCCTGCATGGACTCGCCTCCTCCAGGGAGGATGCAGTCAGGGTGCCCTCGGGGGTCCGGCCGGAAGCTCGGGGGGCTTAAATAACCAGGGCGGAGAGAGCAAGACCTCTTATCCAGCCCTGGCAGCAGCGACATAGGACGCAGCAACGGACACGCGGACGAGACGGCGGCTGACTGAGCGAGTTCGAAATAGCTGGATATTAGAGGTATGGTGTGGAGTAGATGGACGACGCAGTGGCACTTGTCCTTGCCGCAAGTCCGGAGACCGTGGCATTTCCTCCACGTTGTGCCTCGGGAGGCACGAAAGGTTGGGGGCATGGAGTCGATGGACAGCGCAGTGGCGCTTGTCCTTGCCGTGTGTACTAGACCTCTGCATTTCCTCCACGTTATGCCTTGGGAGGCACAAAGGGGGGGATGGAGTCGATGGACAGCTCAGTGGCGCTTGTCCTTGCAGTGTGTGCTAGACCGCGGCATTTCCTCCACCTTGCGCCTCGGGTGGCACAAAGGGGGAGAAGAGAGTCGGTGGACAGCGCAGTGGCGCTTGTCCTTGCCGTGTGTGCTAGACCGCTGCATTTCCTCCATGTTGTGCCTGGGGAGGCATAAAGGGGAGGGGGGTTGAGTCGATGGACAGCTCAGTGGCGCTTGTCCTTGCAGTGTGTGCTAGACCGCGGCATTTCCTCCACCTTGCGCCTCGGGTGGCACAAAGGAGGGGAAGAGAGTCGGTGGACAGCGCAGTGGCGCTTGTCCTTGCCGTGTGTGCTAGACTGCTGCATTTCCTCCACGTTGTGCCTCGGGAGGCACAAAGGGGGGGATGGAGTCGATGGACAGCTCAGTGGCGCTTGTCCTTGCAGTGTGTGCTAGACCGCAGCATTTCCTCCACGTCGTGCCTCGGCAGGCACAAATGGGTTAGGTGACCAAGGAAGCCTAAACAGAGCCTTTCCTCCACGTGGAGAAACTTGCGGATTAGTTCACCGCAGGAGGGGGCGGCTCTTCTACAGGTTGACCTGGAGCAGGACCAAGGGACGCCAGGCTCGAGGAGGATTTCGGGCCCCGGGGATAGCCCCAGACCTCGGCCATGGGAGTGGTCAATTACCGGGGAAGGGAAACGCAGAAGAAAGGCCCGAAGGGGCCCCACAGGGCAAGAAGGAGAGAGGGGCTCTGGTACGGTCGAGAGTACAGAGGCAAATGTGCCGTAATAAGGAGTAAGTTCATCTAATAAGGGGTGGTGGACTCAAGGGATGATAAGGAGGGGGAAGAGGAGTGAGGAGCAAACATCATGGGATCGGTAAAGGCGTTTAGACCTGAGGGAGAGGTTCGGGAAAGATGGCCTGTCGTGCTGGCCTCTGGGGGATAGGGATGGGAGGGCTGGTTCGCGAGGGGGGGTCGAAGGGGAAGGGTGAAGGTTCGGGGGGGGTAGGGTTCAGTTCAGCCACACAGTGTTCCTTATCTTGAGGCAAGAAACAGTGAAGGTGCATCCCCGAGCTCAGGACTGAAGGGAAGGTGCTGCGGGAATGTACAAAGGGAGAGATTGCTAATCATTGACATTTAAGTGGATTACGCATAACGTCAGGGGTCTTAACTCCCCGCTAAAGAGGAAGAAGCTCGAACTCTTCACGAAAAGATACCGCCCAGACTTTCTGGGCTTGCAAGAGATCCATTTGTTGCGAGGGGACCAGCATAGACTTAGAATACGGGGCTTTGACCAAATAGTCTACGCCTCAGGAGCGACGAAGTCAGGAGGGGTAGCCCTGGCAATAGGCAACTTGACCAACTTCAAGATTGTTGAGGCTATTAGAGATAAAGAGGGCAGACATTGAATGGTTATTGGATCCGTTGGGGACGAATTCTACATGTTGGTGGTGGTCTACGCCCCTAACTCAGGGCAGGATTCCTTCCTTCGGCAACTAGCACGGATGATTGGGGAACGTGCAAAGGGCCTAGTTATTTTAATGGGCAATATCAATATTGCATGGGACAGGTTAAATACAGAGGAGGGGGAATGGTAGCATCACCCGCTTTGCGAGACAGAATGTCAGAGATAGGCCTACGGGACGTCTGGAGGGAAGTGAAAGGGAAGAAGGAGGGTTTCACCTTCTTCTCGGAAGTTCATGGAACACAATCAAGAATAGATTATTTTTGGGTATCATCGAAATTGGTGGGGAAGGTCAAGGAGGTTGAAGTAGGCCCTATGGGCATAGCAGACCATAAGATACTTATAATGCAACTTGATTTGGGCCTCTTGAGAAAGAGGTTATGGGGCTGGAAATACCCTGACCACCTACTACGGGACCCTGTTATTTTGGGAGAGATGGAGAGTAAGATAACAGACTACTTTGAGAGCAATAAAAGGGGAGAAACGGGAGAGGATATTAGATGGGATGCCTTTAAGGCAACAATGTGGGGCGAAATCATAGCAGCCAACACACAAAAACGTAAGCAGATGGTTGCCCTCGAATCCCAGTTAGAAGCGGAGGTGGAGGAAGCAAGGGGAAGAGCGGTTGAGACTCCCTGTAGACGCAATCATAGGGACTATAGAAGGGCAGTGGGCCAACTGCAACTATTGCGAACTAAAAAAACGGAAGGAGCCCTTTTATCGGTGAGACAGAAATGTTATGCCAAGGCCAATAAGACTGGCACCTTGCTGGCACGGCTTCTTCGAGGTGCAGAATCGAGAAATACAATCACAGCCCTACTTATGGGGGAGGGAGATAGACTTACCCGTCTTGGGGATCTTCAGGAAACCATGACGGAGTATTATGAATCTCATTACAGATCGCAAAAAAACCATCGAAACAACATCAGGAGAAGTTCTTAGACACAGTCCAGTTACCAATGGTTGGGAAGGAGGCCCCGAATATTTTAAATTGTGACATTACGGAGGATGAGGTTCGGGGGCTGATAGGGAAACTACCCCGGGGCATGGCTCCAGGCCCTGACGGCTTCTCGGCTGCCTTTTATAAACAGTTTGCCGGTTACTGGTGCCACATTTAACCTACCTCTACAATACTTTCAGAGCAGCCTGGGGAATAACCCCTACTATGAAGGAGGCTAAAATCTCCTTGATTCGGAAACCGGCGAAAGACCCCCTGGAAAGATCCTCATACAGACCGATAGCCCTTATTAACGTCGACGCGAAAATTTACACTAAGATATTGGTGAATAGAGTAGAGGGGCTTCTTCCTGAGCTAATCCATCAGGATCAATCAGGCTTTACTAAGGGCAGACAATACTAGGAGAATAGCACATTTATTGGAAAAGGTGGGGAAAACAAACACTCCCGCGGCCCTCCTTTCACTCGCCATTGAGAAAGCGTTCGACCGTGTGGAGTGGTCGTTCCTTTTCAAGTTTATGGAACACATGGGATTAGGTGGGGCCTTTCTACAAATGTTCAAGGCTAACTACAATGGACCACGGGCAAGGGTGATGGTTAATGGGGTGGCATCTAGACTATTCTATCTGCAAAGAGGTACAAAGCAGGGCTTCCCCCGTCCCCTTTATTTTTTGCTATATATTTGGAACCTCTACTCCAGGCCATCAGGGAATCAGGGGATATTCGGGGAATCCCATTTGGGGGTGTCCAGCACAAAGTGGCAGCTTTTGCTGACGATATGCTGCTTACCCTCACAACCCCGCCCCAATCCTGTAGAGCTAGTAGATTGCTGCTCGAGAACTTTGGGGAAGTCTCGGGATTGCGCATAAACATGGGCAGATCTGAACTAATGGACCTGGTCTGGGGAATGAGGAGCAGGAAGAACTTAAGAGGTCCTCTTTGTTCGACTGGCGACCGGGGGGACTCGTATACTTAGGAGTGAGAATAACCCCGACGCTCCTCGGGTGGTTCCCAGCTAACTACCCCCACTAATGAAGAGCATTAGAAAAGACCTTCAGAGGTGGCGAAATCTCCAAGTTTCCCGGCTGGGGAGAATAGCGGCTATAAAGATGGTGGTTCTGCCTCGCCTCTTGTATCTGTTTCAGGCTGTTCCCCAGAAGGTACCGGAGTGCTTCTTCAAGGAGCTTCAAACCATAACAAATGACTTAATTTGGGAGGATAAGACAACCAGGGTCAGTAACCGGTTACTTACAGCCCTAAGGAAAGAGGGCGGTCTGGCCCTGCCCGATTTTAGGCAATATTACGAGGCTACGCAGCTGAGAGTCATTAGGGAATGGCTCCAACAAGGAGCAGAGAAACACGGGGTGCAAATGGATAGAGCAGTAACTAAGCATGATCTGGATGTGGTGTTATGGCTCCCGAAACGCCTCCGACCTAATCATATGTATATGAGTTCCATTACTAAACTAATGGTGGATAATTGGGATAGATTAACCACACAAAGAGGTATCACTTCCTTTCCGTCCCCGTTTACACCAATATTCGGAAATGGGGACTTCACACCAGGGTTGGAGAGGGGAGCGTTTAGGAAATGGAGGGAGGGGGGCTGTAGGAGGATGCTGGACATGTTTATCGGGAAGGATATTAGCTCCTTCCCCGAATGTAGAAGGGATTTTGCCATAGGGGAGGAGGAAAGATTGCGGTACTACCAACTACGTCATTGGTTGATGCACCCAAAGAATAGAGGGGTAGCTACTAGAGACCCTACCAAGTTCGAAAAATTCTTAATGGCTAACGATGGTTCAAAAGGCTTAATCTCGCAGCTGTATGGGATCCTAGAGGAGGCTAAACCGAAGCAAAGTTGGGCCTTGGGGAAAGATATTGGGAAGAGGAATAGAGAAGAAGGAATGGGAGAGGTTATGGAGAATAATCCCGAAATTAGCAAGAGCTTCCCAGACCCAGGTGGCTTTGTATAAACTTATATACAGTTGGCACTACACTCCAGCCCACCTACATAGATTATACCCTGGGAAATCTAAGGATTGTTGGAGTGGGTCTGGGGCGGTGGGGTCTGCTGAGCATATCTGGTGGGAATGCCTTCGAATAACACCCTTCTGGGAAGAAATTCGGAAAGCTCAACAACAGGTCTTTGGTCAAGGGAGGAACAGACCCCCGGAGTGGATCTTGTTGGGCATTCAGCACGAAGGCATGGAATGTGCTTTTGGAACTAGGGAAAGAGCACAAGTGATGCTTATCCTTGCTGGTATGATGTTGATTGCCCAGAACTGGAAAAGCCCAACAGTCCCAGCATTCCAGGACTGGCTCCGGAAGGTCTGGGAGATGGTCACGGTGGAATGGGGGACGTATGCTATGAACAATACATTACAGAGCTTTGCAAGCAAGTGGGGCGAAGTATTGGCCTTTCTCAGAGACGATTTTAGGATCGGGTTGCGCCCACAGCGTCTCAGATTGTTGGACCTTTCGTGAGCAGAGGGGGGATCGTTAACTCTTTGGAGGATTATGGAACACTGGAATGTGGCCAGCTTGTTTTTCTGGGGGGGTGAGGGGGAGAGAGGGTAGGGAGGGATGTTTATGTTTTAAAAATGCTAATAAAAAGAAGTTTAAAAAAAAAGATGCATGTGTAGAAAGTAATCGGGCCACTTTACACTGCGCCTATACGACGGTGCCAGCAAGTGATGGTCCAAGGCTAAATATTTCAGACTGTGAACAAGGTACACATTAAGTGTGCTAGGAACAATACTTCGGTAGGAAGGATATTTTTATCACGAAGGGCTTTAGATGTTTATCGTTTGGGTGACAAGGTCATAAAAGTGGAAAACAAACAAAGATGGTCAAGTGACGAGGGCTCGTTTTATGTGTTTTATGTATTTATGCCGAGGAATGTTTTATGTGTTTATTACACTTGCGGCGAGCTATTGTAAGTGTGCAGCCCTGCAAAGCAGCTGGGGCATTCCACACTCGTGCACACTACAGTTAAAAAGAATGATGTCAGTTCACCGCGAGTGCGCGGGGCGCTGTTTGTTTTCCGTGGCCTTTTGAATATAGTCAAAGAAGGCATTTATAACACGCTTATACACAAGTGAGTACTGATTTGTGCAGATGCAAGGCTCATTGGGAAGGCACTGTTTGATTTACTACAATTTTCTGGAAAAATGAGGAAGGAATTCATAACGCGCATACACAAAAGGGTGTGTATTTTGTGCAGAGATAAGGTCATAGTGTGGAAGTTGCAGTGAGCAAGGGATCTATTCAAACAGCTGCATTAGATTATAGCAATAGGTGAAGTTCGAAGGGAACATCGCGGATGCCCCAAAGAAGGGGTATAAAAGCTGGCCATAGCCAGGGGCCGGCCGTCATAACGCTGGCAAGGGTTAGTAGGGCGGAAAGAGTATGGGCCAAGACAATGGCCTAGTCTGAAGGACAATTTTAACAGTTTATGTGTACTTTACAGATCACAGTGGATATCTTCTCGAAGTACGGTCGACAGAGGTGGTTTGTTAGAAGGAAGGAGGAAAAAGATCTGTGGTAAGGCAAAGGGCCTACTTTGGGGCTGGAAGTGGCTAGCAAATGAAGGGGTCAGCCAATTGACTGCCACAGGTAATCGGAACCGGGGCCGAAGGTACAACCAACATAAGATAGGGGCCACGGCACTGGGATTAAGTGGGGTAGCAGTACCCTGGGATGCCCTGAGGAGTAGCTCAAAAGGGTTTGGAATATACACAACAGAGTCACGATATTATATTAAACAACAATCTCTTGTTGCACAATTTTGTTTTGCTTTCTTGCGGCAGGGGCAGCATGTCCAGCGAGGGATCACCAAGCTTATTTGACAGCGGGGAAGGCACTTCCGACAGTGGAAGGTCCTATGAGAGCCAGGAGGAGACCCAGATGGTGGTATGGTTCCAAGAAAGGGTCCGCAATAAGGCTGCAGAATGGGCAAAAAGAATGGTGGAGCAGTCTCTGAGGGAACCAGCAGCGAGCGGACTACCAGACACAGGGATGCCTCAAACGGTTCCAGAGGTGGCAACACCCACTCCGACTAAGAGAAAGCGCGCACCCAGAAAGCAAAAGGGTAAGGAGCCTAACACTGTAGTGAATGTGTCTCCCGATGTCCCTATTCCTTTGTCCCCAGCAGGAATTTCCCCAGGCACGGGTACTGGGCAGGCAAATGGGGCAATCCAGGACATACAGCCAGTAAGTAGCCTGTGACAATACAGGTCCAGTGGGGGTGGTAGCAAACACTGGGACAATGCCCCCAAATGTGTCACAGCCCGGGGTAAGCGGGCAGACCATGGAGTGGGCAAAATTGGAGATTACTAGATTTATGGATCAGATGATGCTCAGGTTGGGACAGGTACCCGGAGCATCACAAGAGGGTTACAGGGCTGGCCCACTCTCCATCTGGGGTCAACCAGCAGGGCCGGCAGCAGTCGCAGGGGTGCAGGTAGGACTTCCAGGGCGGGGTAGTGGGATAGGGGCACTAGCCGATGGGGTAGATCAAACAGCGGTGGTGACACCACCAGAGGGGATGCCTGTGGGTTCCCTGGGGTCCAATAGGGTGGTACCACCAGAAGGATTACCAGTGAGTTCCTTGGGTGCTGTGACACCCGCAGGAAGCAGCGGGACACCATTGGTGACAATAGCCCCAGTACTGACAGGAAGAAGTAGGTTGTCTTGGTACATTCATAAACAGGTAAAACAACGGATATGGGCAAAGGATTACTTTGACATATTTTCAATGCTGACATATGAAAATGAGGGCCCAGATGTTAATATATCAAAGGAGGAAGAGAAAAAGAGGCAAAAGCGGTACAGGCCAGAGGAAACCATTGACAACTGGTCAAAGGCCTTCTCTCTGTATGCAACAGTAATGATGGAGAAGTTCCTGGAGTAAGGGACTGATCTATGGCATTATAGGGATACCATAGTGGCATAGCATAAGACATATGGGACGTCGGGTTGGATTGATTACGATAGGGGTTTCAGGCATAAGATGGAAGATTTGCCCTCAATGTCTTGGGCCCAGAAGGACACAGAGGGTTGGTTTGCATTCATGGGTGGCCAAGAAAGGTCCAGTGAGCCAATCAGAGAGACGACTAAGTCTGGACAAGGTAAGTACAACGAGGACAGGAGGGAAGCTTGGCAGCCCTTTTGGAACAGGCAGAGGGGCAGGGGGAGAGATGGCGGGAGCAGACGGAGGGCACGGGGGAATGGCAGGGGCACCTCCGGGGGCGACACAGTCTGGGGCACGTGCAGAGGTTTTAATGCAGGGTACTGCCTCTTTGGACAGGAATGTATATTTGCCCATGCCTGTGAAAAATGTAAAGGGTCCCACCCTGCCTCTACATGCTACCAAGGGCCCAGGGGACCGCGGGGCAGGGGCCGAGGCAAGAACACCCAATGAGGAGGGTTGGGGGAAGGGATCTTCACCCATAATCATGACAACATTACATGGATGGATAACGGATTACCCAAAAATTGGTGAGGGAAAGCTGATCTCCCAGGGTTTCATGGAGGGGTTTAAGATTCCTTATGAAGGACCACTGACTTCACGAGGGGCAAGGAATCTCCCTCCACCAGACAAGCTACCAGGTATTGTGAGTGTAAAACTGGCCAAAGAGAAAGCATTGGGGAGAATAGTGGGACCATTTAGGGAGGCACCCCTTCCTAACTTCATTGTGTCCCCATTGGGGGTTGTCCCTAAAAAGGAGGAAGGGAAGTACAGGTTGATTCACCACCTGTTTTACCCAGAAGGTGATTCTGTTAATGATTGGCTGGACCCGGAATATTGCTCTGTTACATATGCTTCTTTTGACAAAGCAATGGAGCTAGTGGGCCAGATGGGAAGATGGACATTGTTGGCAAAGGTCGACATTGAATCTGCTTTCAGGCTCCTGCCAGTCCATCCAGATAGATTTCATTTGTTGGGATTCAAATGGGAGGGCCAATTTTTCTTTGACAGATGCATGCCAATGGGGTGTGCTGTTTCATGTGCCTTCTTTGAATAGTTTAGCTCCTTTTTAAAATGGGCAGCAAAAGCTAAGGAACCCAGGGGGGCGATCATGCATTACCTGGATGATTTTTTGTTCATTGGTACGGAGGGTACTGAGGACTGTGGAGCTGCATTAGCATCCTTCCAGGTTCTAATGACAGAAACCCCAGTCCATGTCCTGGCATTTCTAGGCATAGAAATTGATACTTGCAAAGGCACATATAGGTTGCCAGAAGAAAAGGTAGAGGGGCTTGTGAAATTGATTACCAGCATCCTAGCAAAAGAAAAGACAACTCTGGGTCAAGTGCAACAGCTGCTAGGGAAACTGAACTTTGCAGCCAGGTTTGTACCAGCAGGAAGGGTGTTTGCCAGGAGGTTAGCAAGAGCCACAGCAGGGGTGACTAACAAACACCACCACATCAGGCTCAGCGCCGCACTCAAAGAGGACCTAGTCATGTGGTGGATGTTTCTGCAGGGGTACAACGGGGTCAGCCTATGGCGGGACGCATGGGTTACCAGCAGTGAGTTACAAATGTACTCTGACACCTCTGGAAAGGAGGGGTTTGGGGTGATCCTGGACACACAGTGGTGTGCACAGAGGTGGCCAACACAATGGAGGAAGAAAGGGAGGTTGGGGAACATTATGACACTAGAGCTGTTCCCGATCGTTTTTGGTCAGACAACAAAGCGGTGGTCCAGGCCATCAACTTACAGTCCGCTTCATGCCCAGTGGTTCTTGGTCTGCTAAGAAAACTGGTAGAAGTGTGCTTGTACCAGAATATTGAGTTTAGGGCGAGACATGTACCAGGAATGTTAATGTGGCTCCTGACACTCTTTCTCATTTTCAGTGGGAGAGATTCCGGAAGGCCCACCCAAGGACACAGCAGAAGGGCACAGAGTTCATGCAGGAGTGGTGGCACCTGATGTCGTGGACCCGACGCTCTGGGATCTTGGAGAGCAGTCGCGCTCACCAGGAGTGTGGTCCAGGTGTCAGAAAGGCTACAGTAAGTTTGTGAGGGTGATGCAGGGCACACAAACTTGGGTCTAAAAGGCCCAGGTAGAGCGGTTTGTTGTGTGGGCACACAACCAGGGACAGAGCAGGAGCTGGGTCACAAGCCATTTAGCTGTTGTAGCATTCCATTCCAAACTGAAAGGAGAGGGGGACCCAACTAAGGAATTCTCAGTAAGGGCAGCAATCAAAGGTTGGGGAAAACTGGAAGGGAAGGAAGGATGTCCATAAGCCCATTAACTTTGAAGTTCTGGGGAAGTTACTTGTGGAACTAGAAGGGGTATGCACAGACGGGTTTGAGCTTGGGCTCTTCAGGGCGGCATTTGCGTTGGCATTCTTCGGGGCTCTCCGGGTTAGCGAATTGGTGGCAACAGGGAAGGGTGAAGGGCACTGGCTCCAGGGGATGTCACATTCAATGAGGGTGGCTTCATGGTAAAGGTCAGGAGATCGAAGACCAATCAGGCCGGGAGGCGCACCTCAATCAACTTGCGAAGGGCTGCGGAACAGTCCAGCTGCCCCACTTGGCTACTGTCCAGCCTCTTAATACACAAGGACGGGTCTCCACTGACAATGTTTCAATTCTGCAGGGTACTGGCCATGGCTTTAAAGTAAGCGGGGTGTCATGGGGAAGGATGGCCCACGCATGGTTTCCGGATAGGGGCAGCAACAACAGAATTTCAGGCTGGGACGCGCGGCCCGGCGATCCAGAGGTTGGGAAGATGGCAATCTGACAGGTATAAACTTTACATCCGCCCAGGGGGGGGGCAGGACAACCCAACCCCTCCAATGGAATAGGTCAGGTTCCGGGGGGACAACATAATGGGGGGGTCTGGGAGGGCAGAAAGGGTAAAAGGTTCTAACAACTATGCATTTTGATTTATTACAGCTGGGTGTACGGTCTGGATAATTGGCCACTCGTTTATCAGCCGAGAGGGGAAATGGGCGCGTATGAAGCCAGTGCGGGGGGCCAATTTGGGTTTTCGGGACACCGAGCTGGTGTGGTTAGGCACCCCAGGCATGCGTTGGCACTCACTACTCCCGTGCTGCAGAGGCAGATCACCAGAAGGGCCCCCGAGGTTGTTGGTGGTGCACCTTGGGGGGAATTACCTGGCAGATTTAGGGAGGCAGCGATTGATGAGAGTAATGCAAGAGGGCATTAGGATCTTGCCACGAATGCTGCCTGCAACGGAAATAGCTTGGTCAGAGCGGATCCCGATGAAGGTATGGCGGGGAGCGGCGTCCAACGTTGCGATCGAAAGGTCTAGGAGGAGGGTGAACAGGGGCATAGAGCGCATCATGAAACAGGAAGGGCTTGTTTTTGTCAGACACCTGGAGTTATGTGAAAGGACCCCATTAGATTTTGCTACAGATGGAGTGCATCTATCAGAGCACGGGATGGGCCATTTCAACTTAGCGCTATGGGGACTGATGGCAAGAACCGGATGTAAATAGTGGTTGGTGAGTACTATCAGGAGGTGGAATTTGGTGTGGGGGCATTTGGGGTCGCGGGAGGGCCCCCCCCAAAGCGTGGCGGCGTTACAAGGGTGGTCCCAGAGAAGGAGGAACTCTGTGGTCTGGTCCGTGAGCTACAGCCACTGGCTGCTTCAGGCAGGATGGAGTGACACAAGCACTGACTCCTCTAGGAACGGATGGGACTCCTCAACAACCAATGCAGTGGCCTTATTCGCTCCAGACCCTCTGGAGGAATGACTGAACTGGCAGTGGAATCCAGGGTGGGCCGTTCTCGCAAGAACGGAATGGTGTGGGATGGCACACAGGCTTTGGACATGGGACTTTGTAAGGCGGGATCGGCAGAGCCACCCGGCTAAGGACCATGGTTGGTGCCAGGCAGTCATAAGACCTGAGCAGGGGCTGGGCTCCAAATTATGTGACCATATGTTTTTCCAATAAAATGTTATATTATATTTCCAACTTTCAGAATGTCTGTTACTCTATCATTGGGGCAAGTAGGGGGAAAATGTTATGCATGTTACTGATATGATGTAAGGGGCCAAAGAGTAGGGGTTAGCCCCGCTATGTCTTGGGACGTAGGGGGGAGCTTAAATGCCCGGGCTGCAGAGACTCAGCCTCTTTTCAGCCCTGGACTAACCAGCAGCAGCATAAGCAGCAGAGGAGAGGTGCCAAAAGTGTCTCTGTTGCAGGTAAGAGTGGAATTGAAGGGGCGCAGAACCATAAGGGCCAACTCTGGCATGGCGCCCCTAGGGCGACCAACGTTTCCTCCACAGGGAGTTTTCTACCTCCAGACATGGTGGCACCGCAGGAGACGCTGCTTTTGGATACTTTGCTTAGAGATGGCCTATCCCTCCTGGGAGGTCAGGCTGCACCCCCTCCACCCCCCGTATTTGGTTTGAATAATGTATGCTACGGGAGGAGAGTGCTTCCGGATGTATTGTTCCCCACACTTGTGAGGGCCGGCCGACGGATGGGGTTGTGCCCTAGGATTTGTGGGGCGCTGGGCGGCATAAGGTGTGCGGGCCCCCTTATTTGCAAAATTGGTGGCCCATGATATTATAGAAAACTATTTCCCAGAATGAGTATTTAATATACACAATATCATGGGCAGTTACATTAAAAACACGTTTCCATCAGTAAAGCAGGAGGCAGATACAATGTGACGTCCAGTATATGGTTTGTCACTGTTAACATGTACCTAAGTGGCAATATCAGGAGTGATGCTTTCTTCTGTAGGAACAGACAAAATGAGAAGGGAGCCTCATCAATGTACCCCCTTCATTGGAGGGGGTGAGCAGGCCACACCTGTTTGGTGGGGTGCAGGAATTGAAAGGGAAAGCTGGGAATCCCATAACATAATGTTGCAACAGCAACTGAGCAGGTTAGGTGGCTGTTGCTAAGAAGTTATGTTTATATCTTCATATGGCTTTTTTCCCATTGCTGCTGCAAAATGTGCGGTAAAATGTGGTGTTTTGACTATGGGATGGATACGGCTCCCTCGCATCACTAGCTGTGGGAACTTCTGCCCCATAGCAAAAATCAAAAGTGGGCCCCTATGAACATACGCACAGTAAGTGTACATATCTTAAAGTGAAATATAAACGCTTGATTCAATTGACCTTTGAATGCACCTGACAAAAGAGCGATGGCATCTAAAAAACATTCATCAACAGCAGAAAATGACCTGAGAGGGAAGATTTTCCAATAAATAACTACGCTGGCAATGTGTAAAATGTGCCCACCTTTTAATCCCAACAATCTATAGTGAAATATTCCTAGGAAAGAAAATCCCACTAACAGACATGTGTCTTGATGACACTATTATGTGGTCCTGTGAGTAAGCGTCTGCACTTGGACAACCGGGGATGATATCCTTGTAGCCGAACACTTGAGCAAGTTTGCCAGACTCAAAAATACCCAAGCACAGTAGCTGCCACCCTCTGAAATAAGTGTGCCCACCCACGTGTATCCTCTACTTATGCCCTAAAAAAACACCACAATGAAGGACAATAACATCTCCAGGATTGCAACCTCTAGACATATTTAAATGACTTGCTTCCTGCTCATTGTTTCCCATTCCCCCATGGTTGGCTTTGAACAGGACTCTATATTTATAAATATGACGTAAAAAGTACACAAACCATAGTAAGGTATTCACACAAATATATAAATCCTTAGAGCAACACGTGAGGAAAAAACTGTTCAATTGTGGCATTATGCCCCTCTTCCTAAATGGGAGGCTGCAAATACCAGAATGCAATTCACCAGAAGGCAAAACACAGCATTTGTGTTTTGGAAATGTACTTTCAAGACTAAAAGGTTACGTACCTGTTTGTGTTTCTATGTTTGACAAATACAGCCTTTATATATGGCTGTGTGATGAAATTATTACATTCTACCAAAAATAAACTATTTTTGTGGGTTAAATGATAGCATCTGAAAATAATGTAGTTAGTTCGAAACTGCTCTGTGAGATACATTTTAAGTGGCCTGGTGGAGGGTGTAAACAATGCTCTCTTAAATAAGCTATGACATTTAAATCACTTAAATCACTGCTGCTTAAAAAGCCAGGCTAGACCAAATAAAGTGATCAGCAGTAATGATGGGGCCTGCAGCGTCTGATGGGCCGCTGGGAGGGGGTATTTCTCTTAAGAACGTCATACTGGCTTGGGAGGTGACACTATGGCCTCCCTCAGAAAAAGCACAAATCGTCCTTAGCAGCCCAGCCCCTCTTTAAAATAATGTGACCTGCTATAGTTGAGGCAGTCACTGGTGCCTGTGTGGACCCCCATGAGAGCGGGCCCCTGTGCCACTGCACACATCGCACTGCACACACTGCTGTGGTGTGCGCCTTGTTTGGCTATTAGGAGTTTCCTTTGCTCTTGCTCGGGGCGGTTGCCATGCCATGCCGAGGAATTGGTATAGGAGTGTGCGTGCCATGGTTGTGGCTGATGGGGAGTGCAGCGGGGGACACTACCGGGGCTAAAGGGCTGAGTAATTGTGCTCGTGCAGCTGCCGTGCTGAGTGGTGGTGTATAATAATGTGATGCAGGAACTGTATTTGGGCGGGGCAAATGTTGTTCTTCATCGTGAAGGCAGGTTAAGTTTCGGAGTGGCAGTGATGGGCACCACTGTTGGTGTGTGGGCTTGGCTCGTCGGCATGGTCCAAAGGGGGCAGCTTTAAGTGGGCAGGGGCCAAAAAGTCTCCAAAAAGTGGGGCTCAGCCGGGGCACCTCGGCTAACCTGGGCACTCCGTGCTAATTTCTACGTTTATAAAAGATGGCTTGAAAAGTACACAATTCAATCCATCTTTTATAAAGCTCTGCCGATGGACAAAGAAGACGCCTCAGACTTTGTCCATCGTTTATATATTGGTTTGCGTACTTTACTGTGGTGTGTGTACTTTTCTAGGCCACGCCCATCCCGCAAGCCACGCCCCCAAATGACCCCATCCCCACCCCTCGATTTCTTACCCCACTTAAAGCTCTGGGGGCCAGGGTTCAGTTTTGTTTGGCTCTGGTCGCCGTCAGCAGCCCGGGACACAGCAAGTGGGCAGGTTCATGGGGCAGGCGCAATCATTTGGCTCTAAACATGTTATTTTATTATGGTTGCACATGGGATGCATTGTGCCTTCGTTGGAGTAATGGCTGCATGCGGGAAAAGGAATGGCTCGCTGATGTTTACCTCTGTTTAGGTCATAAGGCCCCAGGACAGCACGTGGTCACAAGGGTTTCCTCGTGTGTCCAGCTAGCGAGTGCATAAAACAATAAGGAGGGTGCAAGGAGTGTGTATCAGAGGATCACTGATGAATGCGCTCTGATTTCTTTGAGAAAGGAGGACCAGCCTATAGACTTTGGGCATCAACACGAGTTCTGTGGCAAGTTAAAAAAGATAAATGAGGGGGGTGCGCTCGTGAACCCGCACAAGATAGCATCCTCGTATTGAAGCTCTCCAGGACAAGCCTAGGCCCTGATCAAAAGGAGCCACTGTAAGGTAAACAGAAGCTGTGTAAATTACCACAGACAGGGGCCTCGCTATGCTGCAGCAGTGTCCTGAAAAGCTGGCAGATTGGCAGCCCCGGGCCCAAGGTCTCGGCGGCAGCATGCGATGCTGGGCGAACCCGACAGGCGAGGCTGCAGGAGCTGTGGGGGATGCACTCTGAGTGCATGCCGTGGGACTCGAGAAGGGAGCCGCATTGATATTGTGGCATTGTACTGCTGGGCTAGCTCTCTCCTGGAAGCCTGGCGAGGGTCGAAGCCCTTGCGTGTGGCACACCTACTGCAGCCCTGATCTGGGACCACTGACTCGGCTGTCGACCTGGGTGCTGAGGCCTGGGGGATACAACTGCTGTTGGGAGCTTTGCACACTGAGCAGGTGTGGGGTGCACCTAAATAATTTACACAGACGACAATTTTTCAGATTGGAATAAACATGGTCACTTTATTGGAGTCATCCTAACGGGCAGTCGTAGCCTTACTCAGGCCACAAGTCTGCCTGGAATTCAAAACATCTCCCTGGGTGGCCCCTCGCCATTCCCTGGGTTTTACAAACCAGTGCGCCCTCCTCACTTCGGTTTGGCACATTTCCGGGTGTTACGGTCACTTCCGGTTTCCGCTCTAGTGAGTACGGCCCACCTCTGGTTGACCAACTGCCAGGCCAGTCACTCCGATAACCTTGTATGGAGCGTGTCCCGGGCCACTGCAATCAGTTGTTGCAGAGTCCCATCAGTCCCTAATGGTGTCAGTGCCTGTCAAAGCCTATCCTGGCTCATGCAGCCAGCGGATATAGCTTGTTGCAGTATCTGCAGCATATCACCTTCTCTAGGACAACCCTTGCAGCTCAGCCACGCTTTGGGGGTGGCCACCCCGTAACCCACATTGCCCCCACCTATTTCAGCCCTACCACTCACCGTAGCTCCTTAGGCAGATCCTGCCCTTCTTAGCGCTGCAAACATATCCAAGAGAAAAGCATTGTTTCCCTTGTCAGACAGGTGAACCCCGTCCCCAGCAGAATTTACTGGGTCCTTTTTGCACAACATCCTGAGCCTGACGAAAGCCAGTCCTTCCAGGTGCAGAAACCTCTCCATATTCTTGTTGACCCTTTTCCTACATTTTTCTATGGCCACATTGGACCCCGCACCTCGCCACACGCTCCTTGGCACTACCTCAGACCCAAAAATGTCAGTCTTTGGGAGCATCTGCCCCAAGATCTTGATCCCCTCCTGAAAGTCCTTTAATAACCGACCCCTACCCAGGTCTGCAAAGTAATTCCCTCCGAAGTGTACTATGAGTACCATTGGCGTTGCCCTCCTTTCTAGCTGCCTGCGTACATAGGGGAGCAGTGCATGCCATTGCATACCCGGTGTGCCCAGCCAGATCACCTTGGTGCTCCTCCGTCCCATGCTGCCCCCTCTCTGCGGCCACTGTAGCGCTCTGAACTGTGCTCACATAATGAAGGAGTGGCCAATGACCCAATCTGTGTGACCTGCTGGTGCAAACAACAGTTGTTAGCTCTCCACTTAAAAAGGATAATTCAAAACTACTGCACACACATGAAAACACAAAAGTCCAAAGTACATTTGTGCACTGCCCCCTCCCGAGCTGCACCCTCGTTCCTTCTGTCCACCTTGAGGTGCAGGCGTATTGGTGGCTGGCCCCCTTGTTGGGATATATATTTTGTACCAGTCGGACTCCCATCTTCCCCCTTTCCTTATTGCTGCTATGGTCATTCCCTGCTGGAAAGCTGTCATAGCTGTCCCTATTCTTTCATTTCATTTATTGAATGTATAAAGCACCTTTCGCCAAAAATGCTATTACAAAATATTAGAAAAAACGGTACAATGTCCATGAAAATGCAAAAAAACTACAAACAGAAGAGAAACAGAAAGTCACCAAGTAGAAAAGAGAGAGAGACGATGAGCTTTCAGGTTAGACTGAAAAATACAAAGAGATGAAGAAGAGCGGAAAGAGAGAGGGAGGAAATTACAGTGTTTAGAGGTTAAAAAGGGCAAATGTCCGGAAATGGGAAGAAGCAGAGGGGGGTTTTGGGCCAGTGAGAAGAAGCAGACTCTGTGATCGGAGAGTCTGAGATGGAGAATAGAGTGAGACTAGCGCAGAAAGGAAAGGAGGAGCCAAGCCGTGAGTACATTTAAAAACAATAGAAAGAAAATGGCAGAGAAGACGTGATTGAAATAGACAGTAAAGAAAATGTGATAGACGAGCGAAGAGGTAAAGAGAAGAGAAGACAAACCAAAGAATTATAAACAGATCAGAGGGGAAGAAGATATGAGGCATCGCGCCTTGAAACACTTGTGTATAGGCGCGTTATAAATGTCATATCATATCAGGAAGGCCAAGAAGAAAAGAAGAGCAGTAGTCGATATGAGAAAAGACCATCCAGAACAGAAGACGTTTAGTAGCATGAAATGAGATAGGGGCGAGCACAACGGATGTTAAAAAGGGCATAACAGAGCACCGGTCCATAGAAGAGATATTTATTCGTATATGGTTTAACACTTAAACCTTTACAAAATTTTAATGGATATAAAACATAGAAATTACATAGACTAAAAATCACTTACTTAAAGAAATAAAACACAGGCTAACTAATACTCACATACATATACCTTAAGCTTTCCTCCTAAAATACGCAGAGCTCAGATACATTGCTAATTTAAAATACAAGATTTGCTCATACAATCCACAGAATTCTGAGACATTTCAAGTTTAAAATTAATCAAGTATATAAATTGCATACATTTCCCAGGAATTTAAAGACCGCCAGCTTCAAAGACACTGATTTCCCACAGAGCTTGTTCAGCCAGATATAGTCCAACTGCACCCATTCAGTGTTAACTACAAACTTTTTAAAAATGGGAACTATGTTCAACCAGGAGAGCTGGGCACATAAATAGTAGATGATGAAGGGTTTCCTTTTCAGTGGTCATATAGCAATATCTACAAATTGAGTTCTCCTTCCCATCACGGTTTCCTATAGAAATAATCTCATTCGTGGGGAGGACATTCATGTGAAACCGCATAAAGTCGTTTCTACATTTATTTGAGGTAAACAGACTTAAATACGATTCAACAGTAGCCAAGCTTTAGTGATGTAGACAAATGTGCTTATACAGTGTGGATTTAGCAACCCATTCCCTTGTACTAATCCAGTAATTCTTCACCCTGATAGGATTTGTAATTAGCATTTCTAAACTACAGTCTAAGGCGAGCAACAAGCGTGTGCACTTAGAAAAAAAAGGTATTCATTGCATTGTTATTCAACCTCTCCGCATCCCTATAGACAGCATAAAATTGTTGATTGGTAGCAGTAGGGAATTTCCTATAAAGTGCCAACTGTTTCCATCATACAATGCTTCCCAGAGAGTTGATCCCTAATTCCTTCAACGGGCTGACATGGAGGTACTACTTGGTAGAAAGTAAAAAGTCTTACGCCATAGCATGGTTTCTTAATAACGTAACTGCAAACAATCCCACTGCATAAATCAGCTTCGGAATCACATTTCCATAATAGAATATCATAACAGGAAGTAGGGAAACTTTCTGTATTTTTTGTCAATTCTGCACATTTGTGCCACCAACAAAGTGCTTTCTGGCGGAGGTAGTTCATGTAAAAGGGCTTCGAAGGATGTGAATCAATTGGGTAGCCTAAATATAGCATGCTGTTACATAGGGTAAGTTTACTCTTCTTTTTGTAACAATTGTAATAGAAATGTATTTTTATTCTTACAAAGTTTTAAGACTACTGTCTTCTTATGGTTAATCCTGAGCTTCTTTAAGTTAATATAGTTAATAAATGCATCAATAAGCCTCTGTAAGCCCACCGCTTGCGGTGAAAGAGGATGAAGTCACCGGCGTAAGCCACCCAGAGACATTCACATTCCCAATTTTCAGCGGGGCGAAAGATGCATCCGTAAGGCGCCTCCAATATCGGAGACGTACATGTTAAAAAGCCACAGGATCAAGTTACAGCCTTACATGTTGGTATGGGAGAGGACATAGATCCCTCATTATTTAGGCGGACTTGCACAGAGGTCCCTTTGTGCAATTATAGCAAAATACTTAGTAAATCCTTGGGGCCACCCATCTTATTTAGCTTATTCCATAGTACCTCATGATCTACGAGGTCTAAACCTAAGGATAGATCCATAGACATGGTGTATACAGGCAGGGAATCTTCCCTCCATGCCAAGTTCTGTAAATAGGACAATAAAAGCCCCCACAGTCAGTGCCAATTTGTTTCCCAAAGCCTATTTGGGGTGTCTGCAGTATGTTTGATGTGCAACCCCAATCCTCCAGTTTCTCTGGAATAGGGGATGCAAAGATTTTAGAATCTGTGTCTAGATGTTTTATTGGACGACAGTTAAGGGGGGATAATGTGTGCCCTTTTTTATAAATAGGTATGATGTGGGCCTGTTTCCAGGATGGAGGAGTGGATCATTATGTCATGAAACAATATAAAAAGAATACAAGCCCATAACCCTAAAAAATGATTTGCTTAGACCTTTAGGTGGTCCGCGCTTGACACAAAAGAAATACGAGTTGCACAGTCAATCAAAAATGTGAAAAAAGGTTGAGACCAAATTTACTCTTGAAAAAAAGACAAGGCGATGGTTTATCTTAGCCTTTGTTAATTTTTAATTCACATATTAGAAAGTATATTTCATTGAATTTTGTATTCATTCAATCCACGACTGTATTGCCAGCCAAAAGTAGTTGGTAATTACATATATCCAAACTAGTCCCGACACATGTATAGCCCATAACCCTATATCACTCTTAAAAATGTTGTTGGCCAGAGAGTTTGGCCCGCTTCTGCGCGAGGGACTGGCCCTGTCAATAGGCCATTCAATGTCCTCTATTGTGAATGCCACGGCCCAGTAGGGGCCCCACCTAATGCATTCATTTTATCCTCACCATACAACTCCACAAAATGGGCAGTCCAGGTTACTTCTGAGGTTGTGTTGCTTTGTGCGACTGACTGGTTGGTTTAGCTCTAGGTTATTTATCAAGTTCCAAATTTGTTCGAATTATTCTTGTTTAGGGCCACCAGCATCCCCTCTCCATCCTGTCGGTACACTCGATATTGTTGACTTTTTAATTGATTCAAATTTTGTTTAGTTAGCCTAATTCTGCCAATACAAACCTCAATATCCAAGTTTGGATTTTTTATTAACCCTCGTATTATTTGGTGTGCATTTCTCCTCAGTGCACGTACATGCTCATCAAATGTATGTATATGGTTCCTCTAGATCTTACTACACGAGCTACTTTGACAGACAGAGCCCATAATAGCTTCAACATACTGTTTAAAAGATACAGATGAAAAAAAATGATAGCTTGGACTCATAGGAGGAATTCCTAAAGTTATCAGACATCGTCATATTACATTTTTCAATATTTCCCTTGTACCAACTTAATCTAGTACGTTGTGTTTGTTTGTTTGTTTATTGTTTTTATAGGGCACACCAAACCCTAGGGTAACTGGGCGCAAGCAGTACAAGGAGACTTTAGGCTTGATGATACATAGAGTTACAGTCATAGAATTTATATGGTGGCTAATACTAGCTTAATCTGTGTATTCACTAACAACAGTTGAAGGTTAGTTTGGGGGACATGAACCATTCCTGTGCAAGAGAAATCAGTAACTAACAAACTGTGATCACTGGACAATGTTATTTCAAATTTGTTGCAAGAGTCCAAGAGGGCGTGTGTGACAAAGCTAAAATCTATAACTGATGCGCAGTCCCTCCCATACCATGTCAGGTGACCAACTCCCTTTTTCTCCAGTATATCGTTCAGGACACGCAAGCCCCACGACTCCAAGGTTCTGTGCCATTTTTTCCCTTGTGTCATTTTTCTGGCTACAGCTTGTTTATTGATACTTAGACAATTATCCATATCAGGGATTGTGCCTACCACTGAAGAACAGTCAGCATTAAAATCCCCACCCACTATGACTTGCCTCATTGATATTGTAGCATTGTACTGCTGGGCTAGCTCTCTCCTGGAAGCCTGGCGAGGGTCGAAGCCTTTGCGTGTGGCACACCTACTGCAGCCCCTGATCTGGGACCACTGACTCGGCTGTCGACCTGGGTGCTGAGGCCTGGGGGATACAACTGCTGTTGGGAGCTTTGCAGACTGAGCAGGTGTGGGGTGCACCCAAATAATTTACACAGACAACAATTTTTCAGATTGGAATAAACATGGTCATTTTATTGGAGTCATTCTAACTGGCGGACATAGCCTTACTCAGGCCACAAGTCTGCCTGGCATTCAAAACATCTCCCTGGGTGGCCCCTCACCATTCCCTGGGTTTTACAAACTGGTGAGCCCTTCTCACTTTGGTTTGGCACATTTCCGGGTGACACGGTCACTTCCGGTTTCCGCTCTAGTGAGTACGGCCCACCTCTGGTTGACCAACTGCCAGTTGACCAACTGCCAGGCCAGTCACTCCCATAACCTTGTATGGGGCGTGTTCCAGGCCACTGCAATCAGTTGTTGCAGAGTTCCATCAGTCCCTAATGTTGTCAGTGCCTGTTAAACCCTATCCTGGCTCATGCAGCCAGCGGATATAGCTTGTGGCAGTATCTGCAGCATATCACCTTTTCTAGGACCGCCCTTGCAGCTCAGCCACGCTTTGTAACCCACAATGCCCCCACCTATTTCAGTCCTACCACACACCATAGCTCCTTAGGCAGATCCTGCCCTTCTTAGCGCTGCAAACATATCCAAGAGAAAAGCATTGTTGCCCTTGTCAGACAGGTGAACCCTGACCCCAGCAGAATTTACTGGGTCCTTTTTGCACAACATCCTGTGCCTGACGAAAGCCAGTCCTTCCAGGTGCAGAAACCTCTCCATATTCTTGTCACCCTTTTCCTAGATTTTTCCATGGCCACATTGGACCCTGCACCTCACCACACGCTCCGGTGCACATAGGTAGGTAGTGAACTATTCTTCTAATACAAGGTGTACTTGCTGAAGGAAGCATACAAGATCCCTTATGGGGTACCAGTATATATTTCGGCAATAGAATTGTCGATAGGGGAAATCATTTGTTCCATCAATAAAGACTGATAATATCCCTCTTAGAGGGACAACATCGGAATAATGGAATATCCCAGATCATTTCAAACTGCTACCAGGAGACCCCCTGCTGGGCACCCCATAGTGCCTTCAGAAGCTGGGGCCTCCGCAATGTAATACCCATCAAACACCAGTGAGTGGACCAACCATGTCTCCTACGGAAAAGGATCTCAGGAGAGCACCCAGTAAGATATCCGAAAAGAGAGAAGAGAAGCCTCTTGAGTTCCAGGAAATTACTGAGATATCATTTGATTTGGTAGAGGACCATTTAGTTCCTTTAATTGATTAATGGCGTCTCTCAGTGAAATGGCGAGCCAATGCCACTCTCCCGCCTCAGCGCTAGAAGTGTTATTGCTAACAGGTTTTTCACACAATAGGGTGGAATTATCTTGGTTTGTGCCACTGGTCACCCTTTCCTCTAAGGGGGCCCTGCTCTCGGCTGGGTAATTCATAACACTAGGGAAGAGATCATAACCCAATCTATGGAGATTAGTAGCTTCCTTTAGCAGTACATCATAAATTCGAGATGGGATGATTAATCTCACATAATCATATCTATGTAGATGATCAAAGACTACTAAATATCTTTAGTTGTAGTTAGGTGCAAGTCAGGGATTTCATTTAAGAGAGCTAGGACCTGTAGCCTGTTGAGGGATGGGGGACCCCCGTATCAAACATATATTGCATGGATAGACTTTGACCCCCTGATGTCGCCAATCTTTTAGGTATTATCTCCACCCTAAGATCACTAAGGCCATTCGCTGGAACATATAAAGCTTTTCTCTGTGGTTGCTCCCCAATACATAGAGCGGAGGTCTGCCCACCAAAACTTGAGGTTTGTTATACCATCCGTGGCCAATGCTCCTTTGCCAAAGCTCCCAATTGTGTAGTAGCTTTCTGGGGGCCTTCTTTAGGAGTTGTGCTACAATTTCTGCAATAACTTCCTTAGTTGGATAGTTAGAGGTTGATTATTATGGAAGCTTTTGGTACAAGGGGAAGATTCTATATTTTGGAAAGGCTGTGATTTGGGGTCGGCCCTCCCATCCAAATCCACATGTAGAGATATTTCAGTCCCCTGAAGGAGGATGGGGGGGTTGACAGGCGTCCCTATTTGTTGGCCTTTGTAGTTGCCCGCTGTTTAGTATTTTTGGTTGGCCACACAGTGTTCATTTCCCTGAACTGGAGACTCAGAAGATCCCTGCTTACATATGTTGCACACTGATTGCCCTCGTGGGTTTTTATGTGGTTTTCAGCTCCCACCTTTAGATAAACCCTTATGTTTCATGGTATCGCTAAGGGTGCTGGTGGAGGCTTCGTATTCACCCCCCTGTTCCATGCCACCCTCCTTCTCGAGAGCTTCCAGGGTCGCTAATGTTTCATTGTCGATGGAGTCCTGGCCATCCAATAAGGTGTCCAAGGATTCATAGAGGTTAATACACAAATCGGAATGCTCCTCCGCTAAAACCCCTGCACTATCCTTACTTATATTATCCTTCCCTATATAATTATGCAAAATCTTTCTTGAAGATGTATTCTGTTTTTTCTTTTGTTTTTTGTATAAGTTGGTGCACCGGAGGATCTGAGAGGAAGGCACACCAATAGGGATACCCACCGACTTTTGAGCTTTCCCATCTAAAGGATCCAGTCCCACATCAACCACTGTGGTGGGATCACAGCCTGTAGTGCTCAAATGTACCTTCACAATGAGCAAGGGATCTGGGCCCACAGCTTCAAGGCATATACGCCTGTGCGCCATCTGCTCATTCAACACACCAATTTCCAAAGCATACAATCTACCCACAATAATCTCTAAGTATGATGTATGCTTTTTCAATTCCCCATACATTTCTTTTCAAAGGTTTTGTATGGCCATAGGGGAAATATACATTTCCATCCCAATGGGCAAGGTTGTAGAGGGGTACACAAAGTCTGAAATGAAGCTACTTGCTTCTTCTAGTGAAAGAGGGGGCTTTAGAGGGCCAAAGATGAGGTCTCACCTTCTAGAAAGACATGGGAATGTTCATAAGGGAACTATTTAGTCCACCCACCACCGGCTCGATGGTTTCAGGAAGCTCTATACCCAGAATTTGATTTTTAACAATTAGGGGAAGTTTGGGGAACTCATCATTACAGAGTTGGACTGAATCTAGGGTCAAAATGGATTCTGTGCACCTCCCTCCAGCGTCCCTAGGTTGAGAGACCTGAGATCTTGTATTTGGAGGTTCACAGGAGGCTCCTTGTCCATATCCTGTATGGGATTGTTCATAGGTTCCTCTGGCGAAGGGGGTAGCAGCAAAGCCAGAGCGCGGGTCATGCTGTCTCTTTTTGGGGGTGTCCAGAATGCTGAGTCACAGCAATGCCGATTTCACCCTTTTGTGCATTTCCAGAATCAGGGTAAGGCAAAGGTTGAAAGATCAGACTCCCCACTGTTAGGGAAGATTTCCATTTATGGGTAATTTCCCCTCCAGTTGTGAACCCCCTAACTTTTTGATTTTGTCAGACCATCGTAGCCTGACTTTTACCAGTGGAGCACAGCCTTCTGCTGTACTGGGCTTTTGCTTATCTTGTTATGAGGAAACTGACATGCCCTTCAGACTGTCAGTACCGGGAGACTTTGTTTCCCTTAGTCTTTCACTTTGTTGCCATTAGTTGATAACATTTTATCAGTGCACAATGTACCTTACATTACAGTGCTCTACATTTTTAGGGCCCTAGACACCTTCAAAGGGATTTTGGCCAAAAGTACAAGTGTGTCCAGGACAGAGCTGGTGGCAGCAGTTACTTTTAAAGCATTTTTGACTCTTTTCTATGGTCCAAACAGCATTTACCGCATTTGGCCCAGGACAGTGGCCAGTGCCTAAAATGGCCATGCCACAAGTTCCTTTGTTCTGCCCTTTGGCCATTTTGTCCCTTTGCCTGCCTCAGGTCGAGCAAGCCTTGGAAATTCCGTATTTGGTCATGGAGACCCCGCGCAAACCAAAGCTTTCACCGGCTTCTGCATACCTTGTGTGTGTGCGCCCAGGATGTGGGCTGGAGCTGTCTAGTTCCAATACACATCCTGGGTGACAGGATGTCTGGTGTGCTGGGATGACTGGGACCGCTGTGGTCCATAATTGTCCACGTCTAGGATGGTTGAATGTGAGCAGATCTCTTGTTGGTTTCTCTTCATTTTGGCGCAAAGGAGATTCTGGATAAGAGAATGCACTCTAAACCTATTCCAGGTTGATCTTCTGAGTTCACGCCGAACTTAGTAAAGGAGCCAAGTATCCTGAACCGAAGAAGCAGATCCGTGGAACCCCTGGTGACCCACTGGAAGGTTTGGCAGCCTGACCCCGCTGTTGTCCCGTCGGAGCCCCTGTTTCTCATCGATCACTGATGGGTGCTTTAACCCGTTGGAGTAGTGAGACTAACTACTCTCGGCACCTCCTGCTTAACCTGCAAACTAGCCTTTTCAAAAGTTTTCCTGTACCGACCAGTGAACTGACCAACTCGTACGGTGCCTTTGCCGTGGAACCGCCGCCGTCTCAAGTTTCAACCTGAGACTTTGAAAACCGTAAGCTCTTGGTAGAAGGCACTCCCCCACCAAGTTTCATACACCTAGCATTCCTAGGTCTGGAAGTAGGAGAGTCTATCTGAACCCGAGCATACGTGGTACCAGTGTGGCTACGCTGTGGTGACGAGCTTCGTGGGTGCCTTGTTGCTGTGCCCCCCTGTGCCCTAAAATGAGCTGCATTGCAACTGACCCGATCCCTTCAGCAGAAGCAGAGAAATTGCTACTGTCCCGCCATGGACTGAGTGCCCGGAACGCAGCCCCTGAAAGCCAGAGAGACGCACAACTGCTGGACTCGAACCTGCAAGTGAACTGGACTTGACTGGTGAAGTTTGGTCTGGAGTACATCGAGTGTCAGTGAGTACTTGCATCATTTACCGGTAGCCCCTGGCACATCCGTAGACTTTTATGCACAAACGTCCCCCAAGGGCCACGCTCCCTTGTTAGGGTAGCCTTTGCTACCATCCTATTCCTGAATCCTGTAAACAGCTCTGCACTCTTGCGGAGATCATCCTTGAATAGTGGAACTCTATTCTTCATCACCTTAACCCCCTTCCTGCGACACTAGAGCCACTTGAAGAGGTGCTGCCTTGCTGAACGTACCTTTGAGCACAAGGCTCCACACTTCCTAGGGACTGGACTGCCTGTTAGTTAGGGTTGAGACTCTTGAAGAATTGCCTAAGGTATATTTGCACTGTCTGACCCTCTTCTGTTACAGCTTGTGGATCTGCCCTTGTTTAATATTCCTTTAAGTCAATAGTTACTGTATCTATGTTTCCTAGTATAGTGGTATGTTAGTATTGTTAATATTGCTGTGGTTCACTTTGTATTTGATATCAATGTATATGTATTTGTGATATATAAACCTAACTGAGAATTTTTGTGGTGTTGTTTACTGTGTGTGCTCATTGTGTACTTTCGATCACCCTCACCCCTCCTGAGACCTCGTCTTGACCGCCATTAATGCTACCTTGATTGGTCTGGCTTGGCCAGAAGGTTACCCTGTTCCAAGAAACTAGGCTAGCCTTCTGAACCTTCTGCCCACCCGGTCAGAGTTCAGAAATCCATCTTAACACCCGCCCCTTAATAATACAGCGCCCAATGCTATGTGAGGGGCGATTGGAGCAAAATATTAAGGTAGGCTGCCCCAAGATGGAATGGCCAGGGACCTCCGCACAATCACCGGTGGGCCACAAAGAGATACTCAGAACTGGTGGTAGACGGCCCAGACACACTGGTACACAAAGCAGCTCAAAAAGGAAAATTAAGGAGGGATGGAACGGGGTGTGCCACCCCAAAGTAGCCAAAGTATTTAGCAAGAAAAGCAGAATGAAGAATGAGGGATAATCCCCCACCTCACAGTCACCGCTAAAATAATTGAGGGTGTAGGCAGAGAGCCCATACTCCAGGACGCCACGATATCTGGTGCAAAAATCGGCTCAAAGAGTGAGAAATAGACCCCCACCCCACAGTCACCGCTGTGCCCGGGAAGTATTAATCAGATGGTCACACACAGAGCTGCTCAAAGGGTGAGGGATAGACCCCCACCCCGCAGTCACAGCTGAGCCTGGGAAGTGGTATTTAGATGGTCACACACAGAACGGCTCAAAGAGTGAGGGGTAGACCCCCACCCCGCAGTCACCGCTGTGTCCGAGAGGCATATATCAAAAGGTTGCAGCAGTCCAGGAATTCATTGAGAGATGCCAGAGTTAGTTGACAGCTGTGGCAAAAGTACTATAGAATAAAAGAGAGCACCCTCCTTAATCAGAGCGGCACATTCAGACAGTACATATAAACAGTTCAGGCGAACGCTAGGCAAGAGCAGTGGGGGGCAAGCACCTGAGATCATTGGAGGGTGCCTTCCACATGAGCTGTTAAATTAGTTCCTGATGGCTTCCGGAAAGCCCAGTATAAAACAGGGGCAGGATCCACCAAACACTCTGCTGTCACTCCACCTCGCTCCGTTCCCAGGCAGGGATGATAAGCAGAAGGCTCCACCTTAGTAAACAGACTTGTGCTCTGAACAGCAGTAGTATCCACAATAGCACCTTCTCTTCACATGCACCAAACACTCTCTCTGCCGCCACTCTGCCTCGCTCCGCTCCCAGGCAGGGATGATAAGCAGAAAGCTTCAGCTTCACTTCAAAGGGCACAGTAAACAGACTTGTGCTCTGAATAGCAGCAATATTCACATTAGCACCTTCTCTTCACATGCACCAAACACTTTGCTGTCACTACACTAGAAGAGATATACATTTTAAATGGAAGCGGGAGATCAAAGAAAACCTTCAAATTGTGTGCAGAAGAGGAAAAGGGCAGAGAGGAAGGAGGAAAAAAGAGAGACAGAGGAGGAAGGAGAAGTAGACGAAATAGTTGAAGCTGGAAAAAACAGAACCTCAGTCTTTGAAGGACGGAGGTGTAGAAAATGAGATGACATCCAGTTTTGGACAGCAAAAAGGCAAGTTGATACAGTGGAGTGCAGAATAGAGTCAAAGGCAGAAAAAGAGAGAAATGTGTGTGTATCATCTGCATACAGGTGAAAGGAAAGACTAAATGAAGAAAAAAGAGCAGAGAGTGGGACAGTCTAGAGAGAGAAAAGGAATGGGCAAAGTACAGAACCTTGAGGGACACCATAGATAAGAGGAAGTGAGGAAGAGGTGTATCCAGCCCAAGTTATAGAATAGAACCAGTAAGGAAGATAGGAGCAGAACCATTCAAGGACAGACCCAGTAATACCCAAAGAAGAAAGTGAGGAAATAAGAAGAGTGTGATCAACAGTATCGAATGCTGCAGATAGATCGAGAAGAATAAGTATAGAGGAGAGCTTAGAATGACACGCAGGGAGAAGGGAGTTAGAGACAAGCAACAGAGCAGTCTCAGTAGAATGAAAAAGACGGATCCAGATCGGGTAAGAAGCACAGAAGTATCAGAATCAGTCAGAAGAAAGAATGAGGATAAAGAGTAAGAAGGTAAACTGGAAGAAGAGGAAGGAGGAGGATTGGGAGAAGAAGAAAAAGCAGAATGAAGATTAGTAACTTTAGCTGTGAAGTAACTAGCAATGTCAGAGGAAGAAAGCGATAAAAAGAGATGGGCCAGGAAATTTAGGAGACAGGATGTTGTGGTGAAGTTGGAATAGACAACGAGGGTGGTGAGAAAGAGAAACAGTAAAATCTAAAAAGTACGATTTTTTAAAAGAAGAGTGTAAAGATGAAAGCGTAGCAAGATCAGACGGTCACCTAGATTTTTTATCGTGCCGCTCAGCTTTACGCAAAGGGCAGTGGAGGGAGCTGGATAAGAAGTAAGCCAAGGCTGAGGAGTTTTACAAGTGGGAGTAAAAGAACAAAGAGGAGAGACAGAATTAAGTACAGACAGCAAAGTACAATGTAGGGTACTAACAGCCAGGAGCCAAAGAAGAGAAAGTAGGAATAGATAGAAGAGTGTAGAGAAGAGAAAAAAGATACAGACTCAAAGGAACGAAGATTACGATGAGTAAAAGTAGGTGAAGAAGGAGGAGTGGTTAAAAGGGTAAGGGGAGAGAGAGGAAAGGAAAGTAAAAAGTGATCAGAGGCATAGAAGGAACAAGAAGACACAGGCTTGGCTGAAGACAGTGATGAAAATATTAGGTCAAGAGAAAAGCCAGACTGATGGTAGGGAGGTTCTGGGAACAACTGAAGATACTATGCGTCAGTCAGTGAAATCAAATGAGAGCAAGAAGGATCAGAAGAAGGGAGATTAAAGTCAGCCGAAAGGAAAAAAGGTGATGAAGAAGGAAGAAGAAAGGATAGAAGGAGTTCAAGATGGTCCAGAAAATCACGGGCTGGGCCTGGGGGACAATACACAACAAGAAACTTGAGTGACCGGAAATGGGCCAGAGAAGGAAGAAACATGATATTCAACAGAATTAAAGGCTGGAAGGGCAGAAAAACATGGTAAGAGAGTCCAGGAGGAAATATAGAGAACCCCAGTACCCACGCCACATCTAAGAGGACAATGACTATGAGTGAATAGGGTAGAAGCAGTGAAGAGAGGGTCCCTGGAATGCCCCTCCTCACCCCCATGAACATGACAGCCCGAAGAGTCAAGAACGCAAAGCAACTCACTGTTTGGACAGCCCCCAGGAGGTCCAGTGACATCCACATATTCAGACAGCCATCCTATCCAGTCAATGTCTTTATGGATACAGGTGCCCCCACACTGATCATGGTCCCGAATGCCTCAATGGATCAGATTGATTAATACTGAGAATCCTTTTGTGCTGAAATCATTAGTGACACCACGACAAAGCAACGTTAGTCAGGAATCAAATTCGCAGCCATGCATGAAGATACACTGACACACACGTACACACTCAAAGAACATGCTTACACAGTTCTGTAGATAGAGGACAGATACATATACATACTGTTGAAAGCTTTTATTATTTTCTCATTAGCCAAGTGCAGAAACGCTGAATGCACAGCAACAAACAGATGCACAGCATGCTTGCAGGCGCTTATTGCAACTAACCCTATGGAACTACAAGATCATATAAGGAGCCTGGAAGGACCAAAGACAACTAAGCTATAAGAAACATAGCATGGTATAGATATATAGAAATCATAGTAAAACTATAATGAGGTTGCATGAGGCCACAGGACGAGAGACGATGGTAAACAGAACTAGGCTGCACAGAACAGCAGACTAGGGCTCGCAATCAAGGTCAGAGACAAGCAGCACATTCCGAAGCTGTAACGACAAGGAGCCATCTGCAGAAAAACAGGATTAATCCTCATAAATAACTGACCTGAGAGCTCAGTTTTGCGGTCCTCAACCACGTGGTGCAGCCGAGCCAGACATTGGTAATTCACCCGCAGTGGGAAGACAAACAGTTCTCAGCAACACAAACATGAAGTGAAACATGGAATCTTCAACAAGGTTGCAACGCTGAGGGCACTCTCACAGGCAAAAGTGGTAGCACTAACAGTTACATTGGCGACACATAGGGCTTCATTACGAGTCCGGCGGTAGCTGTGCCGGTAAAACCGGCAGGCTGCCACCGGACTTGTAAATTTTTCCAGCGCCTGGCTACACGGAAACACTGGGGTATTACGACCCCAGTATTCCTGGAAGTCAGGCGCTGGAAAAATGTTAATCCCCATTCCCATTTGAGTCCCATAGGACTCAATGGGAATGGGGACGACAGAAGCACCGGCACCTTTGATAGCGGTGCTGGTGCTTCCTGGAAAGTCTGCGGGCGGCTGCCGTCCGACCCGCCAGGTCAAGCCTGGTGGTCGGGACGGCAGCCGCCCACAGACTCGGAGTGTGCCGGTATGGTAACAACGGTGCATATGTTGCATGAGATATATGTGATAAGGAAATTAAATATTGAGAAATAAGGAAGAAATAGACTTTGGTGGAAACGATGAGATTTGAAGAAATGTGATTGTTTATTAGTTAACTAATAATGTTCAGTGAATAGGTAGATTGAAGTAAAACGTGATAGAGAGGCTTGGAGCTGTGACGATTGGTGCATGCTCGTATTGTATTATTTTTCTGGAAACATTTATTTGTGTGAAATAACGGTAAAGGGTGCTAGTCAATTGTGAGTAAGTCATGATGGAGGATATTACTCCGCTTATACACTTGTGCAGACAGCTGTCGAAACACGCAGCTAAGCTTAAGCAATACAGTGCAGAATGGGTTAAGGGTACGGCATATGACATGTTCATGCCATGGCCACAAGGAGGATCACTGTCCAAAGCACACCTGCAACATATGACAACATACTTGCATGCAGCATATACGGGAAAGAAGTTAGAAAGAAGGTTAGCGAGCTTAGAGCTTTGGAAGATGTACCAGGAGAAAAGGGAATACCCACCTCCTGAAGACTGGATGATTAACCAGTGTAAAGAGAGCAGTGAAGAGCCTTCTGCTCCCCCTACCGTGCCTGAAATAAATGGCAATAGTACAAAAGATGAAGGATTTTATCCTTTAAGAGTGCTTAAGGCAGCGACGGGTTATAGTAACCCAACTATAAATCGCCTGCATGTAGCAGCAATGAAAGTCCCAAAAAAACTCCAGAAAGAGATGTGATTCCTAAAGTCCCACAGGACAAGGAAATAAGTTTGTTTGTTTGTTTGTTTATTAACTTCTAATGCGCTCCAAACCCGTGGGCAGCAGGGCGCAGCAATAGGATAATGCAAAGCTTACAATGTTTCAGATTATACAAGTTACAATAATGTACAGGAAACACAAAATAACAAGGTGAATTACACAAAAATGGTGCAGATAACATGTCTTAATTCAACAAGGAGAATAGGAACAATATCAGGTGTCAGATCCTGGAAATAAGTTGGGCAAGTGCAGCTGGGGAGATAGGGTGACTAATGGTCATTAGAGATGATGTGTTGGATGGTGTTCCTTCTGAATAGTAGGTAAGGTTGATCTACTCTCAAGTTGCTTGGTAGCGAGTTCCAAGTTTTAGCAGCCTTGACTGGGAAGCTATTGCCACCAATCGTGGTTAACTTGAATCTGGGTACTATTAGGCAGTTGGCATTGGCATCTCTGGTTGGTCTAATAGAGTTTTTTTTATGTATTTTGTTCATGAGGTAGCTAGGGGCAGCATTGTTTAGAGCTTTGTGTGTCAGAGATCATTTTTAGCTGTATTTCGTTATCTGTGGATAGCCATTTATGTTGGCGTCTGATGGCAGGGATGTGTACTCTTTTGTTTATGCCAAGCGCTGCACGTAAGGTGTTATTTTGTAGTATTTGAAGTTTTTGGATGGTAGTTTTATTAGCACCACTGTAGAGGGCATTGCATTAGTCGATCCTGGAGAGGATTAATGCTCTGGCCAGGATCATGCAGCTGTCGTTGGAAAGGAATGGTTTGCCAACTCTTATCAGCTTGCAAGTATAGGCGGTGGTGGAGGCCAGAGATTTAACCTGTTTGTCAAATGACAGAGTGGAGTCTAGGTAGAAGCCGAGGGTTTTTACTTCCTTGGAAACCCTGATAATGTTTCCGTCAATATTGAAGGAGGAGAATTCCTGGCCTAGTTTTTTAATATTTGCGTGTGAACCCAAGATTATCAGCTCTGCCTTGTCGTCGTTCAAGCACAAGCCATGGGTGTCCATCCATCCTTGAACGATAAGATATACTCTATTCACCAACTCCGAGTCCTTGCTATGCTATGATCCCCAGAAAGTGGGAGGAGAATCTGTGTATCATCTGCATAGTTAGTGTAGGTGATACCCAGAAGGTCCAGATCGTCGAACAAGGGTTTGGTAAAGATGTTGTATAAGGTTGGCGAGACGCAAGAACCTTGGGGAACGCCACACAGGATGGGGGTAGGGTCAGCTGAAGCCGATGGGGAGAATACTCTCATAGTTCTCTCACTCAGGAATGATTCCAACCATCTGATGGCCTCAGGAGAGAAATGAGCAGCAGAGTCCAAGTGTCTGCATAGGACCTTATGGTCGACCAAATCAAATGCAGCTGAGAGATCAAGCAAGAGTGCTGTCCTCCCTCTATCTCTCAGCTCATCAATTTGGGTCTTTAAATCAATTAGGGTGGTTTCTGTTCCGTGTAGTGGGCGGAAGCCAGATTGTCTAGCTCCTAGGAGCTTATGCAGATCAAGGTGTTTTTGTATCTGGATGTAGGCGGCTTTGTACAGTATTTTGAGGAGGAATGGTACCGTGGTAATAGGGCGGTAATTAGTTGGGATGAGCGGATCTAGAGTCTGTTTTTTGAGGAGTGGGAGCACCCAGGAGTGTTTTAGGTTAGCTGGGATGGTGCCTGATGCAAATGAGGCATTAATCAATTTTGAAATGAATGGTGAGAGGTCTCTAGCAGCATCTTTTATTAACTGTGCTGGGCAGATATCGCCTTTACAGTTGGACGGTTTGAGCGAAAGTATGATTTTTTCTACCTCTAAAGGAGAAGTTTTGGAAAAATGGAATTTATTGTTATGCGCCTCGAGTGAGTCACTAGGTGACGAAGTATTGGGGATGTGCTGTAGGTTCAGCATATCTTTTTTTGCTGTATTTTGTTTTGGAGCGTATTGATTTTGTTTGCTAGCGCATGTTGGATGTCTGCGCACCAAGACTTGTCCTTAGTAACTAAATCGGGTGTGGCTATTGGTGACTCTAATTCTTTCAGTATGGAGAAGAGTTCCCTCATGCTAGAGTTGGATTTGGTAATACGTTCATCATAGGAATTCCTTTTAGGAAGGCATACTTTGCTTTTAAAAAAGGAGGAAATGGAGGTTAGTTTAGCTTTGTTTTCGGCGGAAGGGCATAGTCTCCAGGAGTTTTCACTTTTCCTTTTTAAAAGTCGTAGGTCTCTTAATTGAGGCGTGAACCATTTGTTAAGGTGAGCTTTGGGTTTACTTTTTCTAAGCTTAAGTGGAGCTATTCTGTCCAGTGTGATGCGCATGATGTTATTATATTCCTCGACTAAAGTACTAGGGTCTAAGTTGTCAGGTAGAGCGTTTAAAGTGGGTAGGATGGCAGGGATAACTTTATCCACTGTGATGCTTTTTTTATCTCTGGTTAGGCAGGGTGGCGCTGGCAACGAGACCGTAAGAGAGGGTCTGAGTGTTGATAAATTAAAGGCCACGAGTGAGTGATCTGTCCATGGTTGAGGAGAGATGGAGGAAATAGAGACTGTACAGTTATAGTCCGCTATCCAGTCCAGTGTTCTCCCTTTTGAGTGAGTGGGTTTATTGACTTTCTGAGACAGGCCAGATGCGTTGATGATATTGGCTATGTGTAAGGCTTGTTTATCCATAGGATCTTTAAAACCTAGATTGAAATCTCCTAGTAGGAGAAGCTGAGAGGTTGGTTTGAGGTTGTTAGTAATTATACTGTGCAGATCCTCCTCAAAGGTGCCGAGAGGACCTGGGGGTCTGTATATTAAGTGGATGGTGAGGGATTGTGTGTTAGCAGGGAGGTTTTCACAGGATTGAAAGGTTTGAGAGGGAGCTGTTCTGAGGGAAAGGCTTAATTTTGAGATAATAGCAATTCCGCCACATCGAGAACCATCTCAGTCTTGTCTTGTTATTGTGTAACCTTCTGGGATGGCTAACATTAGTGATGGGCCTGCTGCATTATGTAACCAAGTCTCGGTTACCGCCAAGAAATCCAGATTATTTTCTGTGAATAAATCGGCTATGTCAAGGGCATGGGCAACAAGGGATCTCACGTTGAGAAGTGTTCCTCTGAGTGGCTATACCTCCTTTGGCGTGATGACCTGGCTAGGAATGAATAAATTGATGTCCGTGGACTTGTACTTATATCTTTTATTTTGTGTGGCATTTGTAGTATCGATCTGTTTCGACTTGTATGGGTAGTTTGTTTTCAGGTTGGTTGGCGGTATGGTTCTTCTCAGTGGTTCGTATAATTTGGTGAGTCTTGCACAAAGTTTGAGATTTCTGTCTAATAAGGTACATGAGAGGGAGGTGATGATTTCAGTTCTTGTGGCACCAAAGTATATGGATTGAGAGGTGGTGGGATTATTGAACACTATGTTAGACAGAGTATGTGAGATAAGGTCTAACACAGAAAAGGAAGGCTCAGTAAGGCAGTCCTGATTCATGGTAACAGAGTGTAAGGTGGCAGCCATAATACTATAGTGCATCAATAGATTCAACATCTTCCAGCAATTCAAGATATGGGCACGTAGGTGCATGAGACCAAGTTTGCACTAGGAAAGGTAAGAATACCATACAGTGGGTCCCTAGGTTTAAGTAAGGCTAGTGACAATCACTGTGCCGTATCGATAGGTCAGGGTACGGGCAGGCACTGTATGGTGCAGTTGGTCGCAGCTAAGCCAGTGATTCTATGAGCGAATGGGGCGTGAACTAGGTTGGACCTAGAATAGTGATTATACACTATAATTGAGGCACAGGGGTACATATGTCAAGGTGCAACAATAGCTGTACAATACAATTTTAGCATAAGGTCTAGGTCAAGAACTAAGACAGGTACCAACCAAAACACTTGCGCATCATATAAAATGGTTACACATTGTGATTTGGGCACAGGGCTAGGTTGGGGCTAGAAGCAGTGGCTCTGTAATGCAGAAGGGGCACGAGAGTGACCGACCAGGCATGTCTCTAGATATAGAGAGAGAAATAAAAAGATGGAAAGTAGAGAAAGACAAGGCTGACGGGGTAGCGCTCATACAGAACGAATGGATGGGTGGTCAGATGTTGCTCAAACTTGATGGAAAGAGCATCGAGGAAGTAAGGCAAGAGGACGATCAGGATGAATGGGACAAAAAAGACAGGGGACGAGAGAAGCAATTGAAAGAGGATGAGGCTAAAAGAAAGGACAGACAAAGAAGGGAACAGCTGTATCAAGAGGAGCAGTTGAAAAAACAAAAAAAGAGCAGAAGAGCAAACAAAGTATGATAATAGACAAAGAGCAATCGAAGAATGAGACAAGTTAGAAAAGAAAAAGGAGAATGGAGAAGAACAAGTTAAGGGATAAAAGGATACAAAGACGCAGAGATGAAGAAGTGTGTAGAGCAAACGAGAGAAGAGAGGTGAAAAGACAGGAAGAGGAAAGGGTTCAAGAAGAATCTAAGAAGCGAAGGGTAGTCGACGAGGAAAGGGAACTCAAGAGAACACAAAGGGCACGCAACATTGATCGCATAGAGAAAGCGTTAATGGTACTACCTAATCCAGTAGTAACATGCAAAGACATAGAAGAATTCTTCTCGACACATGATCCAATGCCAGGTCCGTCTAGAGCAAATCTAGAAGATTATTTTGATATAAGAAGCATCTGGGATAAAATTGATAAGGTTTATCATGACATGAGGACCAAGAAAGAATCAAAAGGAAAGGGAAAACATTATCGATTTGAAAGTACACAGTCGCAAGGCAAAGAGGGAAGTTTGTTTGGCCTTGAGCATAGAGCTTTGTCTTTGGACAGGCTGACTCTGAATAGAGACGAGAAAGAGGGAAGTCACATGAGTTGGGGACAGGATATATCAGACGAAGACAGAGAAACCTTCCGTGGGGAGGAAGGTGCTAGTGCATATGGTCCTAAAGGATGTTCTCCTACGGACAGAGAAGTAAGGTGGTCAGATCTAGATCTACCTAAATCGAGGATGCCAGAGTCACTGGCAAGGCTCGATCGACCTAAAGGGTGATCCCATAGTGTGAGGGGGGACTCGCCACCTTATGTGAGTAGACTAAGGTCATTACCAGGAAGAAGACGGTGTGAAACCATTATCCCTGCACTGGACAAACATAAGATGGGGGATGAGAGCAAATTTGAGATCTCGCAATTCCCATTGTTATAGAAAGGAGGGGTCAGACCACAGTATATACTGTGGCCCCAGATGAATAAGGATAATTTAAGGTGTAAACTCTCAAGTTTAACGTTGGGTGCGGGGAATGGATTTATGAATAAGAAAAAATGACAGGAGGAAATACATTAGCTATAGGGGACATTAAAGGTCTTCTAGCAGCTATACTTGGGGAGAGAGTTGATGATATTTGGGCAAGAGCAGGATACTGTCAGCACCCTCTTTAAATACAGTTGTAGTACCCTTTTTTATCTCTTCAACCTCCTCACCTGTGGAGTCGAAATCCTCCTCAACTGGGCTGAGCGCTCAATGTGCCGTGTAGTCCTTTTCTTTTTTCCGAGGCTGAGCGTGTCTCCCACAAGAGGAAGCCACAGTGAGAGCGTGTAAATGCGCCCTGACCGTGTCCCACTCCCGGGAGGGACAAAGAGGGGGAAAAAAGCCAGAATAGGCAAAAAAAACCCTGGAACCGGCAGGTATCCGGATGGCAGCTGGGCGTGTAAGCAGATGAACAATGGGAGAAGGCAGCAACAGGACCCAGCAGGATATGTAAACTCCAGCAGTACACAGGAAGCGAAAGTAAACAAAACCAAAGGCAGTAAGCCGGGCACGAAGGAGGGAAAGTAGGAAAGGGGGGAGAGAACAGAAGGCGGGACCGGAGAAGGACCGTGAAGAGTAAGAGAGGTGAAAGAGGAAAGGCTCGAGGAGCAAGAGGAAAACAGCGTGTAGCAAGACCGCGGCCGCGAGGAAAAGCAGCTGACCGTGGAAGGTTGCAACGCGCTGGACTATGGGAGAGGAGTGGTTAAATAACGCTACGGACACCCTAGCGGAAAAAGACTAGACCGCTTAGTGAACATAGCGTGAGTGTGACGGAAATCAGGAAGTCCGTAAGCGGCAGCGGGGCCAAAGACGCCAGGTGAGAAAGCGGCGCATGACAGTATGCCCCCCGCCAAGACCCAGGCCACCCGGTTTACCGGGATGTAAACGGTGAAACTTCCGGAGAAGGACAGGAGCGTGGATGTGTGCATTTGGTTCCCAAGAGTCCTCAGCATGGGAAAAACCCTTCCAGTGCACCAGGTATTCCAGGCGCCCTTTGCGGTACCTGGAGTCCAGTAACCTGGACACTTCATACTCAGGTGTATCAGGTAAGTGAGAGAGAATGGGGAAAGGGCGAGCCCTTAGTGACGGTTCGGCACTCTTCAAAAGAGATGTGTGAAACACTGGGTGAATTTGCCTAAGAGAATGTGGCAGTTGTAGGCGGAAGGCCACTGGATTGATCTTGGCAGTAATGGGATAGGGACCAATAAACCTGGGGGACAGCTTAGACGGGCGAGACCATCTAGGAAGGTATTTGGTGGATAACCACACCTTGGAGCCAACCTCCCAATCAGGTACTACCTGCCGGTGCCGGTCGGCTTGCCTCTTGTATGCCTGGAGGCTATCTCTGAGGTTCAACTTAGCTTTGTCTTAAATGTCCTTTATACAGATTAGTACCTCCTCTACCGCCGGAAGTGCAGGTTTGCAGGAAAAATGGGGAATGATGGCTCGGGGATGAAATCCATATGAGCAATAGAAGGGAGACATCTTGCTTGCGGAATGACTGGCATTATTATATGCGAACTCCGCCGTCGGTAACATATCCACCCAGTTGTCTTGTTCCAGATTGGTGTAGCTGCGCAAATATTGTTCCAAGGTGGCGTTTAGCCGCTCTGTCTGCCCATTGGTGTGGGGATGATATCCTGATGACAATGCGCGGTGAATATTAAGAGCGGCGCATAAGGACTTCCAGAATTTGGAGACGTATTGGCTCCCTCGGTCTGATACTATCTTATCTGGAAGACCATGGAGTCGAAACACATCTTTAATGAAAACCAATGCCATACCATCGGCAGTTGGTATACCAGGGAGTGGAGAGAAATGAGCCATCTTGGTGAGGGAGTCGATGGACACCATTATGCATGAACATCCTTGAGACATAGGTAAGTCCACAATGAAATCAGTAGATATATGACTCCACGGACGCTCCGGGATGGAATCTTGTTGCAGCAGACCTATGGGTTTTTTTGTGTTGTTCTTGCTCTGACAGCAGACTCTGCAGGACCTGACGTAACGCTTAACATCTCCAGACAAACTTGGCCAGTAAAAGGCTCTACTAATCAAGTCCAAAGTACTCGCCTGTCCCCTATGGCCTGCCGTCTTATGATCATGGCACCAGGACAATATGTCTTTCTGAAGAGGTTTAGATGGTACCCAGATCCTCTGATTCTTCAGGAACAAACCATCCTTTTGAATCATGCCGCGGGGTTCTGGATGTAAGGAGACGGCGTCTTTTATCCGTTGAAACAAGGAGGAGATAGTGGCAACAATGCGGTTCCTGGGAAACAACTTCTCCGGGCAGGATGAGGCAACATGGGAGGAGAAAGACTTCCTGGACGGGGCATCTGCCAAAGTATTTTGGCTTCCCGGAATATAAGTGATGGTAAAGTCATATTGTGAGAAAAAATGCGCCCATCGGGCTTGTCTGGAATTGATGCACTCCATTGACTGCAGAACTTGGAAATTCTTATGGTCGGTTCGGATTACAAAAGGGTGGCTGCACCCCTGTAGAAGGTGTCTCCAGACTTCACAGGCTCTTTTCATGGCCAGGAGTTCACGTTCAATTACGGAATAATTCCTTTGACTAGTAGTGAGAGTCTTAGACAGATACGCTATAGGGTGTTCCGCGTTGTCATGCTCTTGTAGTAGAACAGCTCCTATAGCTGCGGCAGAGGCATCTGTCTCAACGATAAAAGGTTTGTTTTGGTCCGGCTGGCATAGGATGGGAGCGCTGCAGAAGCTCTTCTTCAAGAGTTGAAAGCTCTCTTCAGCCTGAGGGCTCCAGATGAAAGGCACAGATGTCTTCTTCAACAAGTTGGTAATTGGTAGAACAGTGTTGGAAAAACCTGGCACGAAACGCCTATAAAAGTTAGCCAGGCCCAGGAATCTCTGAACCTCTTTGACTGAGGAAGGAGCCTGCCAATGGAGAATAGCCTCGACCTTCTTTTGATCCATTTGTACTCCTTGTGGTGAGAGGATAAACCCCAAGTAAGGGACCGAAGATGCCCCAAATACACATTTTTCACGTTTGGCCAATAAATGATGTTTCTTAAGGCGCTCCAGGACTTCTCTGAGATGCAGTAGATGCTCTGACATAGACTGTGAAAAAACAAGTATGTCGTCAAGGTAAACTACCACTGAAATAAACAATAGATCTGAGAATATTCGGTCTATGAACCTTTGAAAAATTGCTGGAGCATTGACCAGTCCGAAGGGCATAACGTAGTATTCGTACAGGCCAAATGGTGTCCTGAAGGCCGTCTTCCATTAATCTCCTGGACTTACTCTGAGTAAGTGATATGCATTGCGCAGATCCAATTTGGAGAAAACTGTCGCTCCCTGTACTGATTCCAAAATGTCAGGAATGAGGGGCATGGGATATCTGTCCTTACAAGTTACCTTATTGAGTCCCCTGTAATCGATGCACGGCCTGAGGTCCTTAGAATCCCTCTTTGGAATAAAAAACAAGGGAGCACCCGCTGGGGATTTAGAGGGTCTGATGAGACCGTTGCACAAGTTGTCATCCAAATACTTTCGTAAAGCGTCCTTTTCAGTCTTGGATAAGGAAAACATTCGGCCAAATGGCACCAGGGCATTGGGTATCAGCTCAATGGAGCAGTCCTCCGGTCTATGAGGTGGTAATGCCATGGGGGCGGATTCAGCAAACACCATAGGGTATTCTTCCAATACCTTGTCAATGGAATGCACCCCTATACTCGTGGGGAGAACAGTGGGAGATACTTCTACCTCCTGATATTGTGCTTCTTGAAAGCAGTGTGTCTGGCAATATCTGGAATTAAAATGTAAACTATTAGACTTCCAGTCGACATGGGGATTATGTTGTCGCAGCCAGGTAATCCCCAAGATTAAGGGAAAATGGGCTGCTCGAATGATGTCAAAAGTAATGACTTCTGAATGCTGAAATATAGTTAGAGGAAGGGGTTCAGTAGTTTGAACAATAAGTCCTGAGCTCAAAGGCGTGCCGTCTACTCCTTCTACTTTCTGGCCGTGTCCGCGATCTATCCGTGAAGCACCTACTTTGTCAACCCATAGGGTGTCAGCGAAGTTCCCGGCGGCACCGCAATCCAAGAGAGCCAGTGTCTCTACCGGGCTGCCATTGATAGTAACCTTAACCGGTATGACCATCAGGCGGGAATCTTCTGAAGGGTTCGAGGAATCAATAGACATAGTAACGTAGGGACTTGAAGACTGCCCTCGATAACCCGTCCCAACTAGGTTCGAGGGTTTGCGTTTTCCGCCGGTTTCTTGGTTAGTTCAGTACAATTATGCACCGTGTGGCGATCCGAGGCACAATAGGCACATAGGCCCTGTTCCCTTCTCCTCCTTCTTTCTTCAGGCGTTAGAGAACGGCGAGTAGTGCCGATTTGCATAGGCTCTTCGTGAGGTTTGAGCGCTGTTGAAGGAGGTGAGGAGGTCCTTGAGAAGGAGGTTCGCGTCTTTCTTCTTTCTAGGCGTCTTTCTTGCATCCTGAACTCCATCTGAAGGGCGGCCGTCATCAGATCTTGCAGGGAAGTAGGCCGAGGAAAATTAGCCATTTCATCTTTTAATTCTTCCCTAAGACCTCGGCGGAACAGAATAATTTGGGACTGCTCAGACCAACCCGTCTCCATGGCCAATCTCTTAAAGGAGGAGATATAAGACAGCACATCAACTTGTCCTTGACGAATGTCCATCAAGTCTTCACCAGCTGCCATTGAGATTTCGGGTCTTTCAAAGGTTTGTTTGACAAAATCGATAAAGGCATCGAAATTCTGTAGGACAGGGTCATTTCCGGTGACTAGAGGGGTGGCCCAAGCAAGAGCGTTCCCTGTCATATTGGACACCAGGAATCCAACTTTGGCATGATCAGAGGCGTAGGTGCGGGTTCTGAAGGAAAAATACACCCTGCAAGCGTCAAGGAATTCTTTTAGGGTCTTGGGGAACCATCGTACTTCCCCGAAGACAAAGGCATCGAAGGCAGGTCTGTGTTGGGGGGCTCCCTCACTGCTACCATTTGTTTTAGCAGGTTGTTTTCGGTTTTTATATTTTGCATTTCTAATGAGAGGCTTTGTACTGCAGCAATTAGTTCCTGCACTTGCTCAGGAGTTGCCATGGTTGTTGTTTGTTGGCGTTGCAAACTGTCAGCACCCTCTTTAAATACAGTTGTAGTACCCTTTTTTATCTCTTCAACCTCCTCACCTGTGGAGTCGAAATCCTCCTCAACTGGGCTGAGCGCTCGATGTGCCGTGTAGTCATTTTCTTTTTTCCGAGGCTGAGCGTGTCTCCCACAAGAGGAAGCCACAGTGAGAGCGTGTAAATGCGCCCTGACCGTGTCCCACTCCCGGGAGGGACAAAGAGGGGGAAAAAAGCCAGAATAGGCAAAAAAAACCCTGGAACCGGCAGGTATCCGGATGGCAGCTGGGCGTGTAAGCAGATGAACAATGGGAGAAGGCAGCAACAGGACCCAGCAGGATATGTAAACTCCAGCAGTACACAGGAAGCGAAAGTAAACAAAACCAAAGGCAGGAAGCCGGGCACGAAGGAGGGAAAGTAGGAAAGGGGGGAGAGAACAGAAGGCGGGACCGGAGAAGGACCGTGAAGAGTAAGAGAGGTGAAAGAGGAAAGGCTCGAGGAGCAAGAGGAAAACAGCGTGTAGCAAGACCGCGGCCGCGAGGAAAAGCAGCTGACCGTGGAAGGTTGCAACGCGCTGGACTATGGGAGAGGAGTGGTTAAATAACGCTACGGACACCCTAGCGGAAAAAGACTAGACCGCTTAGTGAACGTAGCGTGAGCGTGACGGAAATCAGGAAGTCCGTAAGCGGCAGCGGGGCCAAAGACGCCAGGTGAGAAAGTGGCGCATGACAGATACGCAGGCATCACTGCTCAGAATACTGCTCATGACAGAGCACTGTTTAAGAATTGTAGAGCAGCAGTCTGGAAAGCGCTTCGAGTACAGTATCCAGACACGTCGGATATGGGAGCTATAATGGCACGTAAGATGCAGGAAGGAGAGGATCTGTTGATTTACATTCAGAATTTCCAAGAGCAATGAAGCTTGAAAATGCGTGAGCCGTGGGGAAAATCTATACCTGTATTCTATCATATATTATGTCAAGGGCTGCCAGAAAAAGTGCAAAGACAGCTCAAGAAATGTGTGGGTATGGAGGCAAAACCTTGGCCAGAAATACAGTTGATAATAGCGCATCATTGCTGTCTGTTGTAAGAGAAAAGTCAAAAGAAAGAGGTTGAGGAGGCTAAGTTGGTGCAGAAAACGCTATCGAAGTATGCTATAGAAGGAGCAATGTTAACTAGTGGAGAAGGTCAGGGAACACAGCAAACAATGGGTATGCCACAGGTGAATAACCAACGGCAGTTCGATCAAGGAGGGAATGGATTTGCACCACGAGGTAGAGGAAACTTCTGCAGAAGGGGAGGTTTTCAGAACAATCAAGGGAACTTCCAGAGTAACCTAGGTGGGTTTCAGCCTATAAAGAATGATAATCAAGGCATGCAGAGAGGACAAATTAGAAGGCTTCCTCCTCTATGTTAGGCATTTGGAATGACAGGGCATATAGCGCAAACATGTGGGAGCCAAGCGCATGTACAGAATGGGTAGTTCTCAAGAGGCGGGACCGCTTATCCGCCTACATACGGCACACAAAATAGGGATGGGTTTGCCCAAGATCAAACAGTGTATCAAGCACAAGTGCCAAGAATACACCAGGCTTTGCAACCACAGCAAGCACCATTGAGTATATCACAAGGGTAGTCACAGCATGCACTCAGGCAGATACAGCAGAGTGCAAACATGGGACAATTACCGACTTCTAGTATAGGGGGTGTCACCATGGTGGGAGGTAATCCTTTCACGGGCACAGGGATAAGCAGGTACCCACAATAGGACAGCTCACTGGGTGACTTGATGTGTTCAGTACCAGTAACGACAAATCCTCAAGAGGAACCAGGGGTTGACGTCACAATAGGAGGCAAATCCTTTTCTTTTTCAATAGACATGGGTGCAACTTGCTCATGTATACAGGAGGGAAAATGTTTACTCTCAGGTAATGCCATGAATGCTCAAGGTTTCACAGAAGCTGCTAGTAGATTTCCTTTTATTGAAGAATTACCAGTCTCTATAGGAGAATGTGATATGTCTGTGCTATTATTGTATTAAAGGCAGACACCAGTTAATATACTGAGTTAGGATTTAATGATGAAGTTGAATATGACGATTTCGTTCTCTGAATAAGGCATAGTGTGTTCAACACCAGTAACACATTATTTAAACGTTAGTGAATTCATTATGGCATTTACAGGGAAAATAGGCATACGAGGAGAACTGTTAGATCCAGAGGTTTTTCATTATGGGGTATGTATGTTGTCAACATGGCTGCCTGGTTTGGTCGGTTAGACTATGAGAATACTTGATGAGTTTCACTTTAGGCCTGCGATTCCCATGGACAGAGACGGGGGACAGATTCTTCCCTTAGCAGCTGTAGTACGAGGGGTTTTGGCTATGCTCATAGGATTTGATGACAATGTCAGATCATGGAGCACAGTAATTGCTATCGGAGAAGATTACAGATTAACTGATGTCACCGATGAAGACATGTTTAAAGATGACCCATCTGATGACGAAGTAGTGTTCGAGATGAGCAGTACATATTGGGTTAGATCAGAAAAACGTGAGATTCCACAAAGAATGATGATAGTGAGACAGCCTCCTGCCTTTTTCGAGGAGGACATGGTGAAAGACCCAGTTTTTTTATGGCCTACGGGCCCCTATGACGTAGGCCTATTAAAGGGGGTTGGAGATGTTAAGATTAAACTGAAGCAAGGAGCAATTTTATCTTGAGCACAACAGTATGTCGCAAGAGACAGACAAGGGTATTTTTAAGACGATATCTGCCATGATGGATCAAGGCATTTTAGTGACATCAGAGTCATAATGCAATACGGCTATGTATCCTGTGAAGAAATCGAAAGGGGGGTTGTGGCGTTTAATTCAGGACATGCGCCCAATTAACCAGATTGTAGAGGCCGGGTTTCCTCTAGTTCCTAACCCAACGATGATCTTATGTAGTATCCATGTTGTGGCGCGATATTTCACTGTGATTGACTTGAAAAATTGATTCTTCGCAATCCCATTGCATAAAGATTTGCAAGATCTGACTTCATTCACGTTCGGACAGAACAAGTTAAAAAGCACAAGATTACCCCAGGGGTATTGTGAGTCTCCATCGATTTTTAATAGAGTCCTGCAGATGGACTTAAGCAACATTGATTTGCCAAGTGTTGTGTTGCAATACATGGATGATATTTTGGTCTGCAGCACATCAGAAGAAGAGTGCAGACGCGACTCATTTCAGCTAATGATTATTTTACCCGAGAATGGATATAAGGGGGATCAAGAAAAATTGCAGTATTGCCAAGAAGAGGTGTTATACATAGGCCAGTTAATTTCGCATGAAGGAAAGAAAGTTACACCTGAAAAGGCTGAGGCAATTTTGAAAACAGCAAAACCGCATACAATAAAACAGATGCAGCAATTTTTGGTACTATGCAATTATATGAGGACATGGGTATTTGATTATAGTTCATATGCAAGGCCATTGTTGCAAGCCCTGAAAAAGGCTCAAGCGAGTCAGGAAAAGATTGCATGGACTGAGGAAATGGAGCAAGGGTTTGATGAGTTAAAAATGGCAATTTGCACACCTCCAGTTTTAGGGATTACGAATTATTCGGAGAAATTATTTTTATTCTCACACACGAATGGAACAGTTATGACGGCAGTACTCATGCAGAGAACTACATTGGGGTACAAGCCTTTAGCATATTACAGTGGATTTTGGACCCAGTAATGAAAAGTCACTTCCCCTGGGAACAATCTTTGCCAGCCGCCACGTTCACTATTGAGAAGTCTGCCAGCATAGTAATGGGTTGTTCCATGACGATGTTTGTTGAGCATGCATTATTTGCTGTTTTAGAAAAACCTAAGTGTACGTTGACGTCTCAAAAAGCTTCTGCTTACGAGATGGTCATATCGAATCCGGTGATTAAAATAGTCGATGTAAAACAGTGAATGATGAGTTCTATGACGAGATTCCAAAGGTGAAAGAAAATGCTCTGGCACCTGGGAAGATTCTCTTTATTGATGGTTCTTCAAAAAGCGATCAAGCTGATGGGCAAACATATCCAGGTGCTGCTGTGGTAAGGCACATGGCTAATGGGGAATTTGAAATATTTACAAGGGCACAACTACCATCTCACTATTCAGCAGAGGCTGCAGAATTAGTGGCGCTGATTGTCGTGCTCGAGAAAAATGCAGACCAGGAAGTAATAGTGTACAGTGACTTTGCCTATTTTACATCAACAGTGCACTCAGGGCTAGTACGTTGGAAAAGGAGGGGCTACCTCCGAGCGGACAGCACTCCAGTGCAACATGCCATCTTATTGGACAGACTTATTAAAGCACTACACCTCCCAGTAGCCATTGCGTCCACTACGTGCGCATCGTACACTAAGAGAGCAGACAAAACAAGTTGCATATTCAGAGGATATTATGAGCTTTAATACGCCTGATGTGAATGAAAGAATGGTGGTGATGATGATTATAAATGAAAGTTTAATAACTTGTCGAAGACGCAACTAATGGAAGTTCAAGGTGAAGCACCACAGGATGAGAAAGATCTATGGACACAGAGGGTGTTTCCTTTATCCCCTTCCGAGGCATTGTGGCGACATGAAAGCACTGGTAAACTGGTGATGCCTGTAGCCTTATTAAGGGTGGCATTGGAACAGCTACACTACCCTGTGCATATCACTAGGGAAAACCTGACAGCAACTACCAAATTTGTTAGACCACGCTACACTGTATGTAGTAAATTGCATCGTATGTCAAAGGTTTACTGCTGGGTACACGCTGGGTACACGCTGGGAGCAGTCAGAGGTGATATCCCTCGACCGAATGGTCCTTTTCAGCATTTAAATATCAATTATGTTGATATGCTGCAGGTCTCTCATGGTTACAGATATATGATAGTGGTAGTGTGCGCCTTCTCAAGGTGGGTCGAAGCTGGCCCATGCACACATCCAGATGCCACTTGCGCTGCAAAGTTCCTAGTTCAAGAAGTGTTTCCTAGATTGGGAATATGTGAGGTATTATGATCAGATAATGGCCCCGATTTTGTGAATGAAGTGTTCAAGCAGATTAGCTTGGTATAAAGCATATGTTTTCTTCAGCTTATCACCCTCAAGCCAAAGAAATATGTGAGAGACTCAATGGCCTGCTTAAAGAAAGGATAGCTAAGCTTAAGTTAACATTGAAAAAGATGGCTGCATTGCCTGCCTCTTGCATTATATGTGTTGATGAATCAGCCAGGATCTGACCATTATCTTACGCCCCATGAACTGGTAACAGGCAGGCAAAAGAGAACGCCTCTCCCTCGTCCATTAAGGACTAGAAGTGATGCCCAGACAACAGCCGAATTGTAAGGAGATGAGCTACATGCCTATTTAACATGTATCACTACAGGTATCTCTGTCATTTCAGAGAAAGTCAAGCAAACAGGGTGTAGGTCTCAGAACACAGATGATGACCATATAGCAACCAGATCAAATGAACTTCTATTGCCAAGACTTTTTTCCGGAGATCAGGTACTGATTCGTAATTTCATCCGCAAATGGCATTAACCCAGGTTTAATGGCCCTTTAATGCTGGAGGATGTTACTCCATCAGCAGTGAAGGTGCAAGGAAGATGCGCTTGGATATTCCTGGGAGACGTGAAGATCTACAGCGGCAAGACCACCACACCCCCACCCCATTCAGAATCAAGTCAAGAAGAAGTAGTTCAGCACGTACAGACAAGATTGATGACGAGGAAGAAGGATGCAGAGACTGTCAAGTAGACAGATAAAGAGTTCATTGGACTGGGGTTCGTTCGAGACACTCTTTGTAGCTACTAAACAAGGAGTGAAAGGAAAAGCTATTGTTCTTGAGTTTGCTGGCATTGGACTGAGGCACATTGAAGTCTTGAAAAGAAATACCAGATCTAGAGTACATCTTTGACAATTGGTAGAGGGAGCAGTTTCCCGATTACTTTCTCACCAAGTTTCTCTTTGGAGGTGTCCATGGTGGTGCCTAATGGCAACGTTCATTGGATCATTCTTACTGTTTTCCTCTTTATTCTTTGTGCATATCCTAATCTGGTTGGGAGAGCTACTGACATTTACGTATTTTTGAAAGATCCTAAACATGGTCCAGTCGTGAGGAGATTGCTCACAGCTATAATAGAGCAAATCCTCCAACTACCTGACTCCTGTATGGAAGACATGAATACCTCTGTCTGATGAAGACACTCATCGACTAGTTGGAATGGTCTTTTATTTCTTGATTGAAGAATGCCCGCATCTTGTTCTACGACAAACTGACACTCGTAGATTTCTGAGAGATCCTAGGAATCAATTGAGAATCAATCAATTTCTATGTGATATAAGTGAACAACTTTGTCTATTGTCTGAAACAACATAGTGAGCATCGCGATGAGCTTATCGAGTGAGGGCATCCATAATCTGTTAGCTTTGGTCTTTTATTATCTACTGGAAGCTCATCCTCATTTGGTTTGGCGAAAGGACAATTCTTTTGTATTAATCAGGAACACTATCAACCGTCCTGCCATCAGCCAGTTGCTTGTGGAGCTTGTGTAGCAGATCCAGCTATTGCCAGAATATTTTATGAGATTTCGCGATTAAAGTTTGTTTTTTCCTTCCTTAAAAGTAAAAGAGAAAATGGATAACATTGATAGCAACAATAATGTGGCAAACGACGAGAGACCGCCCCGATGTGCAAGAGGCTATTGTTGTATCTGTTGGACTTATTGGTACATCATCTACAAATGCATTATGTTCATTATCATTCTACATTCTCTCATAGTACGTACTGTTTATTATGTAGATCCAAATAAGGCAGTAGTTCCTGTGTATGGTTCTAGGTCAAATGTTTGAATGCAAAGGATTGAATGACCAAAGGGTCGAATCAAAAGGACTCAAAACCAAAGGGTCGAATTTTGCAAAAAACACATTTTTTTTACTAAACGAAAACCCAAAAAAAGATATATATTTTTTTTTAAAAAAATTCGACCCTTTGGTTTTCGGTCCTATTACCTCGACCCTTTGGTCATTCGATCCTTTTGGTGTCGAACCTTTGACCGGACACCCCTGTGTATCTTCCTATCCAGCAGGAGGGTACAGAAGTGGCAAGTGCAAGACCACCGAGTCCTTATATGATTGTTCCTACTCCAGTGGTGCATATGAAAGCACCTAGTCTTGTGACAGATAAATCTGGGCTTCCTTGTGGGGGGAGGTTGGCTTTGCAGGTTTTTCAGGATATTTGGTTACCCTCGTATTATGCCAAAAGAAAGACATATTTTGTGACTAACCCTACACCAGTAGCACATGTAATGATACTGATTGCACTGACACATGTCTCTATGATTCCCCCAATAAGAAGTAACTATGCAGGCATACTTCATGAGATGATTATAGCAGCTCATGAGGCAAGAAGAAGACCTAAGAGAAGTACAAGGGAAGAGGATCATGACTTGAATGATAATCTAGACAGCACGGCTGTCACACTCACCTGGATACTGCAGGAGCGATTGATACGACCTCCGGTTCGAGTACTGGTTTCCTGTTCTACAGTGCTTCAGGACTGCTAAGGTGAACCTGCGGACACAACCGTTGGATTAGTGTTCGTTCTAAGTTAGTCTGCTGTGTCACCACCCTTCCCCCTTCCCCGGGTACCTGGTGTGTGTGTGTGTACTATCGGGCTCACCTTGTATGTTGATTTGGTGAGTTCGCCATACTGAGCTATGCAGGGGTGCTGAAGCTGGAGCTGATTCGGAACCAGTTGCTTCACTGGTTCGGTGAGTATTTGTTTGTCCTGATGTTTCTTTCGCATGTGAATGTCCTTTGGGTTCTTACATGTGTTTCTTTCCTTTCAGATTGCGGGCTGCTGATGTTGCCAGTGTGGTTTGGGTGATCCTGACTGGCGACCATGCTGTGTTCGGTAAGTTTGGTTTACTTCTTGTTGAATGTCCATTAACTGTCTTTTTGTATTACAGGATCGGGTTCGGAGTGTGCCGTGCAATGCAGTGCCTTAAACGAGGGAAACGACACATGGCTGGAGCTGCACGGGTTGAGGATACTCGATGTGGAAAGATAGAAGGAATTCTCAGGTAAGCTTACCGCTGCAGCAGCAATTGTATCCGAATCCGTGTTTCAAAGTGACCGAAGAAAGAACATGCCGCGATTTCAACAAATCAAGAACACATAATCGAACAACCATATATTGTAAAAAAGAGGACATAACGTGTGTAGAAAAGGGAGCAGTCCCACAAAGCCAACTAATTGGGCCAATAAGCAGCCGAAAGACATCTTCACAAACAAAGGGACATAGATGACTAGGAAATCAGCATGTATATTTAACAACAGACTCATAATTGAGAAATTAAATACAATAAGACTTCTGCTAACATTGACCAGCTCAACAATGCTTAATAGCAACAACATCCGTCCTGAAGAACCATCTGACATGATGGGGAAACACGTGTAGAGGGGCACAATAGTATTGAAATGCAAAGAGGGTCACAACAGTATTGAAATGCAAAATTATGGTATAAAGAAGGGCACAACAGTATTGGAATGAAAAGTTATGCTACAAAATGGCAATGAAAATTAATTGCTAACAGATTTTTGTTTAAAGATGAAGAGATAAATCAATGTATGATGTGATGTAAAATTCCTGTCAATGAAAACAAATTACAGGATTTGACTGACAAAAAAATATAATTAATTTTGGAGCGACACAGTGGAGTTCTTGTGGTTTATTCTTACCGCTGCAGTGACGCTGGTAGAACTGGAGCCGCCGCAGTGGAATTCTGACGAGGTCTGGAGTTTCTGCAGGTAAGCTATGCTGTGTTGCAGAACGAAGGAGAAGAGGCCGAGGACTGGAGTTTCTGCAGGTCAGCTATGGCGCGTTGCAGAACGAAGAGAAGATGCCAAGGATTGGAGTTTCTGCAGGTAAGCTATAGCGCGTTGCAGAATGAAGGAGAAGACGCCGCTGCTGAAGAGATGGTAAGGCGGCACGTTGCGGAAGTCTGAGGTTGAAGAAATCCTGGACAGGCAGAAGATCTCCGGAGCTGCGGTGAGTGTGGAAACAGAAGTCACACGAAGCACAGGTTGCTGACTGGGTGTGGCTTATATAGGCAGCCACACCCAGAGACTAGACCGCAACTCACAGAATGGGCACAAGGAACAGGAAATGGAGCTTCCTAACAGGAAGTGGACCTAACTACTGTGAACACTGTATTATACAGTATTATAAGGGTGAATGAGCCCTAAGGAGACCCTAGTGTGTCTTGTGTGCCAGGCCTTTGACCACATAGCCCCTATCTGCCTGCTAGATGAGGGTGAATGTTTGCTTGGGGGTTTAGTGCTTATGACAGTCCTCCCCCTCAAGGCTCCTCTTAAGGGTGCATGTATGGCCCTTGGCTTAGTGGGGTTGTTTCAGTGAAATTGGTTTTGCAAACGAGGGGCGTGAACGTTTCACTGGGTTCCCAGGATCTATCTTGTGGCTCATACCCCTTCCAGTCCGCCAAGTAATCTAGTTTGTTCTTTACCACTTTGGAGTCTAATATTTTCTCGACTTCATACTCGGGTTCTTCCTCGATTATCACTGGGGCTGGAGGCATTTGCAGACGAGTTTCTGGATAAACCGGTTTTAATAAGGATACATGAAAGACCGGGTGAATGCGTATTTGAGATGGCAAGGTCAATTTCATAGCCACCGGTGACACCACGGCTTCAACAGTGAAGAGTCCTAGAAACTTCGGCTGGAGTTTCTTAGATCCTCTTAGCGGAATGTACTTGGATGCCAACCACAATGAATCATCCACCTGATAATCAGGTGCTCGTCTCCGTCGACGGTCGGCATAGGTCATTTGAGTCTCCTTGGCCGTTTTTAAATGGTGCATGGCTTCTTGACTGGCTTGACTAATGCTTTCATGTAAGGTTTTGACTGCTGGCATCTCAATGGCCTCTGGCGGGTCGTATATTGAAGTTTGCGGATGCTGACCATATAATATGTAGAACGAGCTCCGAGTGGAGGAGTGAACTGAGTTTTTATAGGCATACTCTGCCATCCACAAGATGTCCACCCAGTCTTTGTCTGTCTGATGCAAGAGACAACGGAGGTATTGTTCGAGAGTTTGATTTGTGCGCTCAGTTTGCCCATCGTTTTGTGGGTGATGGCTCGTGGAAAGGTGAATCTTGACTTCTCCCAAATTTCAACAGCTCTTCCAGAATCGTGACACGAATTGGCTCCCCTGTCAGATATTATTGCTGATGGCAAGCCGTGTAATTTTACTATTCGATCCAAATAAACTTGAGCCATTTGTGGAGCTGAAGGAATCCCTTTCAAAGCTACACAATGGGCCATTTCAGAAAATAGATCCACGACTATGAAAATGGTGTTGTATCTAGCACTGGGAGGTAAATCCATGATGAAGTCCATTGAAATGGTATGCCAGGGTGCTGGTGGTATTGCTAGTGGTTGTAACAGACCCGCTGGTCTCTTCTTTGCTGCCTTGTTTTGAGCACAGATGCCACATGAATTTACAAAGCTTGTAATATTGTTTCTCCAACTTGGACACCAGTATGACCTTTTTCCACGGTCTTGGCTATTCCGGGATGGCCTTCCAAAGGGGTGTCGTGGTAAATGGTAATCACCTGTTCCAGTAAAGCTCGCGCTGGAAGGTAAAGATCTTCTTGGTAGTACAGTAGTCCGTCCCTGATGGTGAATTGGTCTCCTTCCCCAGTCCATGACTGTAATTCCACAGTTGACAAGCTGTCTTTGATCTCTTCCTTCAACTCTTGCAATGCAGTGTTGGTAGATCCGCATGTCCCGAGTATTTTGTGGCCTGGTAATATGTCTACTGGGTCCTGCGCAATGTATGCTTCCTCACCTTTTCCAATACGCGATAGAGCGTCTGCTTTACCATTGTTGACTCCAGGCCTGTATGTTATTACGAAATCATATTCTGCCAGAAATAGGGCCCAGCGCAGTTGGCAGGACGACTGAGCCTTGGCAGACCGCAGGTATTGTAGATTTCGATGGTCCGTTATGATTGTCACCGTGCGTTTTGCTCCCAACAAGTAGTGTCTCCACTCCTTTAAGGCGTCCTTCATGGCTAAAAGCTCCTTGTCGGTTACAGTGTAGTTTAATTCTGCTGGGGAGAACTTCTTTGACCAGAAGGCCACCGGGTAAAGGCGACCGGTTTCTGGGTTCTGTTGAGATAGGACCGCCCCCATGGCTACACTTGAAGCATCTGTCTCTACTGTGTAGGGGAGTTCAGGTTGTGGGTGTTGGAGAAACGGAGCAGAAGTGAATTTCTCTTTAAGAGCTTGAAAAGCTTCCTTGGCAGCTGGTGTCCACTCAAATTTTCGATGTTTTCGTACCAGGGAGGTAATAGGGTACACTAATTTTGAGCACCCCGGTATGAATCACCTGTAGAAGTTTGCTAAGCCGAGGAAACTCTGAACCCCTTTTAGGGACGTAGGTGCCGGCCAGGTGAGAATTGCCTCTACTTTTCTGTTGTCCATTCGTATGCCTAGGGGAGAAAGTACAAAACCTAGGAACTCCACTTCTGTAACATGGAATGAACACTTCTCGAGTTTGGCATATAGGTGGTTGTCTCGCAACTTCTGGAGTACCGCTCGTACAGGTCCTATGTGTTCTTGCAGACTCGCAGAGTAGATGAGTATGTCGTCAATGTATACTACCGCACATACGTCTAGCAGTTCACATAGGACATTGTTCATGAAATATTGAAATGCTGCGGGTGCATTGCATTACCCGAAGGGCATTACTTGGTACTTGTAGAGCCCGTACCTGGCGCGAAAGGCGGTTTTCCATTCATCACCCTTCTTAATGAGCACCAGGTGGTAAGCTCCACGGAGATCTAGTTTTGTGAAAACCTGTGCCTGTTTGACTTGGTCTAGCAATACCGGGATCAAAGGTAGCGGGTACCTGTTCTTGACTGTTACTTGATTTAGCGCCCAGTAGTCTATGCATGTCCTCAGGTCCCCCTCCTTTTTGAGGACAAAGAAGAGGGGAGAGGCCACTGGCGCTTTTTGATGGCCGGATAAAACCGTTCACTAGATATTGATCTAGGTAGGTTTTCAAGTGATTGTTTTCCTTTTCCGTTAGAAGGTATATGCGGCTGCATGGTACTTGTGCTCCTGGTATCAAGTCAATTTGGCAATCGTATGAACGATGGGGTGGCAGGATGTTGACTTGCTCCTTAGCAAAAACGTCTTGGAATTCCAGTTTTTCGGAGGGGAGACTACCCACTATTCCCAGAGTAGAACCTATCTTTGAACTGACTGGCAACTGGTGTTTAGCCTTGTGTTCTTCCTGGTAACAATTGTCACATTCGCCAGTGAAGGTTACTATTCTTTTTCGCCAGTCAATACTGGGATTGTGTTTCTCTAACCAAGGCATTCCAAGGATCACCTGAAACTGCGGCGCTGTAATAAGATCAAACAATAGTTTTTTTCTATGTCCATCTTTGCATATTAGTACGAGTTCCGCTGTACATTGTGTTACTGGGCCTGACAGCAATTGCGTTCCGTCTACTGCCATAACATTCTCAGGCACTGCCTTTGGGCAAATGGGTAGTCCGATCTTCCCTGCCATCTCTAGATCCATGTAGTTACCGATGGCTCCACTATCAATAAACGCCTCTAGGGCATGCATTTTGGAAGGGTGTTGCTGGTTAATCAAGATCACAGGTATAGCAAAATGTGAGACCTGAGGGCTCTTTACCATTCTCAGCAGACTGGCCTCTAGGCCTGCCGGGCGTTGGAGTTTCCCAATTCGTTTTTCTCCTCACTATTGTCCATGGCACCTACCACCTTGCGAGGAGGCCCAGCTGGGCAATTCCATAGAAAGTGGCTGGGTTGCCCACAATATAAGCACAACTGTTCTGATCGCCGATGATCTCTTTCAGCTTTGGGGAGAGGGACTCAGAGGACCCCTAGTTGCATGGGTTCGGGATGTGTTTCTGCCGGATGTTTGACAAGTGAGTCCTTTGTGCGCATATAGATTGGCCTGTTTTCTGAACGGGAGCGATCAGACTTCCGGTCCTGTAACCGATGGTCCAACTGTATAGCGAGATCTATGTATTCTGCACACCCCTCGGGGGGGGGTAAATCACCTGTGCGAGGACGTCTTTTAACTCCCCCCGCAGGCCCCTGTAGAACAGGGTGGTGCGTTTTTCCTCGGGCCAGTTTGATTCAGCTACTAAACGATTGAATGTCGCCACATACGCCAGTAGGTCCTGACTGCCTTGGCGAAGAGAAAGCGGTTTGTTGTCTAATGCCTGCCCCTTGGTGTGGCGAGCAAAAAACGTTTCAAGTTCTCGCTGAAACCCCAGGAAATTCCGTAGTAACAGGTTGTCCCGGTTCACTAATGGGACCGACCAGTCTGCAGCATGACCCCCTAAATATGACAATACAAACGCCACCTTAGATTGATCCATCAGGAAAACTCCAGGCCTGCACAAAAAGTGCAAACGACATTGGTTCATAAATACCCCAAACATTTTTGGGTCCCCAGTAAACCTCTCAGGGGGTGCTAATGGAATGCTTCCTGGAATAACCACTTGCACAGGACCTGAGGCTTGTGAGACTGGAGTAGGAGAAGTCCCTCCAGGCAGGGAGGATTGGCCAGCCTGTGTCTGCAATAATTGCTGTGCTAACTCTTCGGTTTGGTTCTGTTTATAACTAATTCCCGTCTGAGGGTATTCGTTTCAGAATGGGCTGCATGTACCTCTGCCCGTAACTCCCCCAAGATTTGGGATAACTGGTCTACTTCCGAGGTTTCCATCGCTCAGGCAGAATGGTTTGAGGTGGCTTCGTGTTCTGTCATTCTCACCTGGATTCTGCAGGAGCGATGATACGACCTCCGGTTCGAGTACTGGTTTCCCTGTTCTACAGCGCTTCAGGATTGCTAAGGTGAACCTGCGGACACAACCGTTGGATTAGTGTTCTTGCTAAGTTAGTCTGCTCTGTCACCACCCTTCCTCTTCCCCGGGTACCTGGTGTGTGTGTGTGTTCTATCGAGCTCACCTTGTATGTTTATTTGGTGAGCTCTCCATCCTGAGCTATGCAGGGGTGCTGAAGCTGGAGCTGATTCGAAACCAGTTGCTTCACTGGTTCGGTGAGTATTTGTTTGTCCGGCTGTTTCTTTCACATGCGAATGTCATTTGGGTTCTTACATGTGTTTCTTTCCTTTCAGATTGCAGACTGCTGATGTTGCCAGCGTGGTTTGGGTGATCCTGACTGGCAACCCTGCTGTGTTCGGTAAGTTTGCTTTACTTCTTGTTGAATGTCCATTAACTGTCTTTTTGTATTACAGGATTGGGTTCGGAGTGTGCTGTGCAAGGCAGTGCCTTAAGCGAGGGAAACGACACGTGGCTGGAGCTGCACGGGTTGAGAATACTCGATGGGGAAAGCTGGAAGGAATTCTCAATTAGGCTTACCGCTGCAGCGGCGCTGGTAGAACTAGAGCCACCGCGGTGGATTTCCGATAAGGTCTGGAGTTTCTGCAGGTAAGCTATGGCACCTTGCAGAACGAAGGAGAAGAGGCCGAGGACTGGAGTTTCTGCAGGTCAGCTTTGGCGCGTTGCAGAACAAAGAGAAGACGCCAAGGACTGGAGTTTCTGCAAGTAAGCTATAGCGCGTTGCAGAACGAAGGAGAAGACACCGTTGCTGATGAGATGGTAAGGTGGCGCGTTGCAGAAGACTGAGGTTGAAGAAATCCCGGACAGGCAGAAGATCTCCGGAGCTGCGGTGAGTGTGGGAACAGAAGTCACACGAAGCACAGGTTGCTGACTGGGTGTGGCTTATATAGGATGCCACACCCAGATACTAGACAGCAACTCACAGAATGGGTAACAAGGAACTGGAAATGGAGCTTCCTAACAGGAAGTGGACCTAACTACTGTGAACACTGTATTATACAGTATTATAAGGGTGAACCAGCCCTAAGGAGACCCTAGTGTATCTTGTGTACCAGGCCCTCGACCACACAGCCCCTATCTGCCTGCTGGATGAGGGCAAATGTTTGCTTGGGGGCTTAGTGCTTGTGAAAACGGCACATTTGGGAAACAACATGTGGTATCAGCACATGAAAGAGGTAGGCAAAAGAACCTCAAAGAAGGAATGCTATGTATGTGCACTCCTGTCTTATAGTATGGGGAAGTCCAAGATATGTATAGCCATTGAAATAGATGTTTAGATGGCACATTATCTATTTCACATTGCACTCTGCTGAACACTAGGTCAATTCAGGGGCCGAAAAGCTTATTTAAAATGGGCAACTGAATGGACAGATGAACATGACTATGTGCAAGACACAAAGACAAGAGCAAGAGCCCACACTAAGAATCATGTGATAAGATGTGAACAGCCTGGAGTGAAAGGGGCTGGAATTAGATGGGAAGTAAACAGAAGACTTGAAAGTCCAGGAAAATCAGCAGAAAACATTTGAAGATGGAAGAACAGAGGCCAGATACAGATTTGGGTATCTGTACTTTATCCAGACGGATAGGAAGAAGGAGTGGTCATCTGCAGAGCGTGGATAATAATTGGAAGTTACAAGCCCACTATTGACATCGTGGAAATCGGATGCAAACCGTTATGACCGAGACTTGCTAAATTACTGACATTGGTCGAAGATAAAGGAGGGCCCCTGCAGACAGTGCCTTTGGAAAGTGCAAAGCTGTGCTTAATAAATAATGGCACAAGAAAGCTTTGAGAGAATCAAAACTGTGGTTGAGTCTTTGACGTACCAGGAACGAACATTGGAACAGCAGTGATAATGGGTCACTACTGCACTTGTGGATCCAGAGCTTATATGAAGCTGCCCAAGGATTGGGGAGGACTGTGTTCTATAGTGAATGTTCGTGTTCCAGCATTAGTGATTTCTAAAAGTGACCTGAACATTGTCGAGTTTCCAAAAGCACACACTCACCAGAGGAAGAAGAGATCTGCTTGAATCCTGAATCGAATGAGGAGAGAGAACTATTTTTTAGCCAAGTCGATAGAAGCCTTTGATTCCATTACATATGAACATAGACTATTTAGTAGGACTTCATCAATATTCACAATAATGTTCATGCCCCAGATCCAGACAGATGCAAATACTAAGTAGTTAAAAATAACCAGATGGGAATTGTTGCAGACGATCAACACGACTATCAAGGAAGAGCTGAGAGCCATACGACTGATGACTCTTCAGAATAGGTATGTCTTGGACATGATTACAGCCATGGATGGAGGTGTTTGTGCCAAATTTGGAGAATCATGTTGCACATTCATACCTGCTCATGATGAGGAGAATGGCACATTGACAGAGGCCATAGAAATGCTGATGAAGTTACAGGTCCAAATGATAGGTGAAGTAGAAGACATCACATATGACAGTTGGTTTGGATCACTCTTTTTGTGGGTTCTACAATAGATGGGAGATATATTCAAGTTCCTTGGAGCCCTGATAGGGATGGTATTGCTTGGATATTGTGTGATCAGGATAATAATGTCACAATGGAAAAAGACTGCCAAAAAAGCTGTGGGAATGAAGATCATGATTGATGTCAAATCAGGATGGAAGGCTAAAGAACTGACAGACTAAGAGATCAAAGACTATGTAAAGGCCAGCATCCATGCACCTGAGGGAATGAAGTTCCTGTACCCAAAGAACCACAAGAAGTATGTGGGGAAATGGATTTACTGCAGTCCCAGTGGGCAATGCATGCTTATGTCTTGGAGTAAGGATGAGCATGTGAAATCAGCAGGATGCCTGAAGGGAGTCATAAAGATATGGGTCCCAAAGAAGCATATCTTCAGACGAGGATGTCTGGATGTGAAGATTGATGAGAGAGTGGTCGATGAATCACACAGAGGGGGAAGTGTAGAGACAGAGCCAAGCACCCCCACCCAAAGCTCCTCCCCCATGCTGCCTATATGTTGGGAGCCAGAATGTGAGACACGTGCTTTGTCACTAAGAATACCTATACCAAAGAGAATCCTGGAAGTAAGAGTCCATTTGTGAAAGCCATACATGCATACACGACAATATGATGGCCATTTGAATGAAATCCCAGAAGAAGTGGGGAAACCGATCAAAAGGGAAGACTGGTGACGTCATGAAGAGCAGGAATGACGCACCCACAAGAAAGGCAGAGAAAAGAGATCATAAAGATTCTATAAGCTCTAAACAGGAGGTGTTAAAGATGAGCAACATTTCGGGCTCGAAATGAAGGTGATCATGCTACAGAAATAACGAAGAAGTTATCAAGTCATTTTACAAGTGTACAGTCGCAGCAACGCAAGTAGACAAAGTATTCTTTAAGGCTGGCTATTTAGTGAATACTTTGCCGTGATGTACCAATATATATAAATGTAAGGACTATGGATGATTCCACAGAGCACTTTAGTAGAGCTAGATTACGAAAGCAGAAAGACGTTTTCTGTGTGTCACAGTTAGAAATCAAAAACTCAACCATGAAGGTGGATCAAAGAAAGGCTTGGTTGGATCAACACCAAGAAGTCAAGGCCACCTTGGGCCTGGATGTTCATATGAACAGTTACAGAACATGTGAAAAGAACAAACCTTCTGTCTTAAATGAGAGGCGAGAACATTGCAGACATCAGAGATTCATCAAATAGTAGTATTTAAAAATGCAGTAAGACTCGAAAACACGGTCTACAGTCATGTGATCAGATAAAAATAGACACTATGATGAACTGTATCAAAACCAAGAAGGCAGAGTATGCTATACTCCTTCATATTCTCCAGCACAGAGAACATTTCCAAGGCCGAGTTCAAAGCCTTAATTGACTAGTAGGCTGCAAGTGTGATGATGGATGCCAGAACTAATTTGTGGGAAGCTTTGGTTATGACCAGCCCACCAGAACCTGTGTGCCACCCTGTGTGCTGCTTGCGTAGGTGGAATATTACAGATGGGTACAAGGGTGCCAACCAATTATAGAGGGACACGTAATAGAGAGCCCTATAGTTTGTATAACCAATGGGATGTTGTGTATTTTGGTTTCTGGTGCCTATATCCTTCAATATTTTTTCCTATGAGTATTTTTTCTATGTTTATTCGTTTTCTCTAGTATCCTCTTTTTCGCATTCATCATTCCTCTTTCACCCACTATAGTGCTGACAATTACTTTTCATGTCCCTACTATGCTGGATGGCTAAACATCGAGCTACTGTCATACACGAGCTACTTCACTCTTTCTCCCGAGTCGGTGCGCTCGTGTTTATTTTATGCTAATTCGTTTTTTAAGCACCATTTTTTTCTGCATCCATAATTCCTCTTTCATCCTCTATAGTACTTATAATTACTTTTTATGTCTCTACCTTGCCCGATGGCTCCACATGCAGCTGCTATTGTACACAAGCCGCATCACTCTTTCTCTCGAGTCGATGCGGTTGTAGTATAATACCTTCAATGAAGACAGGAGCCTCTGATCTGGTGACGATGTATTTATTCACTTAAACAGCTTTGTGCAGCATGCAGACACATTTGTGCATTAATGATAAAGGGCAACGGGCCTAAAGTGGCAGAGAGAATGTTGCCATGATGATCTGGGTCCAAGTCGTGTAAGGAGAGGGCCCCGTAGCAGGAGGGCTATGCAGGACGCACCTTCGCGTCCTCCGCTCGTCCCGTAATGCGCGCGAAGCGCGCGGGGGCGGAGCTTGGTCCACTCGCGAGATCTCGCGAGAGCGCAGGCTCTCGCGATGTCTCTACACATCTCCCCTTTTCAACGCACATCAAACTCATTGTAAAACATAGTCATTATATCTCACCGGTCTTCTGTGTTCCCTTCTGGGACGATCAACAGTCTGGGTGAAATTCTCTTGTTGCTCCTGATCAGGATCTTCACCCAATGGTTCCGGTTCAACTTCTGTTTCACCCCTCTCTCTGTCGTCTCTTTCTGGTTCTCTTTCTTCGCCTGCTCCAAAATCCCTTTCGGTTTCCGCTGGTGGTCTCTCTGGGGTCTTTGCTCTTCCTCGATTATTCTGGTATAATGCTACTCTTTCTAAATTCCACGCTCGCCCATCTTCCGTGCGGATGTGGTTTGCCCCTTTGTGAATCACTTTGATGGGTCGGCTAAACCGAGACCCTGTGCTTTGATCCTTCTTCGGTAACTGGATTTTGACCAAGTCTCCCTCTCCGATGTCTGACGTCTGCTTGGTTCTTCTTCTTCGATCGCTCCATGATTTCATGCGTGCCTTGTCGCTTTCAATTCTCCAGACTACTTCCGCCATGTCCACCGCATCATCCTCACGTATTTTCGACAACCATGGTGGGATCAGCGTGGATGCAGCACACCTCCCTCTCAACAATTTGAACGGGGATATTTGGGTGATCCCATTTGGTGTGAGTCTGTGGGCTGCTATGGCCTCCTTGGTGGTTTTGAGCGGGTCCATGCCCGAAGCTGTCGCCAATTGGATGGCGCCTTTTATGAACCTGTTGGCCCTTTCGACAAGCCCATTTGCTTGTGGGTGATACAGGGCCGCTTTCTTTTGTTTTATGTTGTTTCTTTTTAAGAACTCCTCCATGTCTTTCGAGACTAGTTGCACCCCATTGTCAGTGACTACTTCCTTGGGTAGACCTTCCCTCTGAAAAATTTCTGTAAGTACTTCTATAACAGTTGCCGTAGTTATGTTCGGGACGAACGCGGCCTCCACCCACTTGGATAGGTAGTCAACCAGTACTACGCCGTACCGGTGTTCCGGTGCCATTGCTTCCAAAGGTCCTATGAAGTCTATGCCGACCTTTGACCACACCGCTTCTGGAGTTTCTGTGGGTATTAGGGGTGCTTGGCGAACCTTGAGTCTCTTGTCACTGTTGAGGCATTCATGGCAACATTCTATCATGGATCGAATTTCCTGGTCCATTGATGGCCACCAGTAGGCCTCTCTCACTCTGCGACGGGTCATGGTGTTTCCCAAGTGGCCCGCGTGGGCTCTACCTAGGATGATTCTTCTCATACCTGTGGGAGGAATAATCTGGTCTGACTTCATGATTATTCCCTCCGTTTCCGATAGTTCATCCGACAATTTCCAGTAGGGTCTCATGCCCTCGGGTAACGCCTTTTCACTCGGCCAACCTTCCTTTGTCCATTTGCGGATCATGGCCATGGTGGGGTCTTTTCCATCTTCCTCTTCCCAGTGTCTCTCACTGAGTTCCAGGTACTCTGGCGCTCTCACATCCATAATCGATGCCACTATGCATTCTCCGTGGAGGAAAGTGGTGGCTTTACCCTTACCCTCCGGCAGTCTCGACATGCAGTCGGCTTGTGAATTTTTCCAGCCTGAAATATGCTGGATCTCAAACGTGTACTCTTGCAGCTTGGCTGCGATGCGTGCCAATCTGGGCGTGGATACTTTTGTGCCTCCCGGGCTAAGCATATGGATCAGGGGCTTAGGGTCAGTTACCAACTTGAATTTGGTGCCCCATACATATGTCCTGAAATGCTCCACCGCCCATGCGCAGGCCAACATTTCTTTTTCAATGGTGGAATAGTTCTGTTCCGCCTCTGATAATGCTTTTGATGCAAAGGCCACAACGTGTTCAGTGTCGCCTTTCTTTTGTGTGAGCACTGCTCCCAGCCCATAGGCACTGGCTTCGGTGGTGACAACCGTTTCCCACTCGGGATTGAACGGTTGGAGGCATGGTGCTTCTACGATATGCTGTTTTATCTTCACCATCGCTGTCTTTTGGGGTTCTTGCCACACAAATTCCGAGCCCTTTTTGAGTACTTCTCGAAGGGGTGCCGTGGTTTCGGAAAACTTCGGTATGAACTTCGCATAGTACTCAGCCAGTCCCAGAAATGACCTTACTTCCTCTTTGCTGACTGGTTCCGGTGCTTTAATGATTGCTTGCATGAGATTCTGTTTGGGACTGATCCCTTTTTCTGAAATCTTATATCCTAAGTATTCAACTTCTTTCACTCTGAACAGACATTTCTCATAGCGTAACCGCACCCCAGCTTCTTGTAGCTTGTTTAAGACAATTCTCAACGTGGCGTTGTGCGTCTGCTCATCTTCCGCATACACGAGGATGTCGTCCTGGAAGTACACTACATTTTTAACTTTCTTCAGAAAGATGTCCATCATGCGTTGGAACGCCGACGCTGCCGATGACAACCCGAATGGCATCTTGGTAAATTGGTATGTGCCAAATGGAGTGATGAATGCCGTGAGGGGTTTCGATTCATCATGTAGCTGTATTTGGTGGTATGCATTCCTCATGTCCAGTTTCGAAAATATCCTGGCTTCTTTCATTAACAGAATGAGTTCATTTATGCTTGGAAGGGGGTAGTTATCGGTGATGACTTCCAAGTTTAAGCTGCGTAAGTCTATGCATACCCTGAGTTCCTGTGATTGGGGTTTCTTTATGAGCACGACGGGGCTCAGCCATTCTGATGCTTCGATTTCTTCTATAACGCCCTCCATTTTCATCTTTTCCAGCTGACTTCTAAGGGTAGCTCTTGCCGTGGCAGGTACTGGCCTCACTCGGTGCTTTACAGGGACGGCATTCCTTTTGAGTATTATCTTGTGGAGAAAACCCCTGATGTGCCCCGGCTCCTCAGAGAAAAGTGTTGGGTAGTCGCTTTTGACCACGGGTCCTCTCGTCACCCTGACTGACAGGACTTGTTCTTCAGTGCTGGGATCCAGTCTGATCTTCAGCTTGTCCTGGTCGTCCCACCCTAGCACTGCTGGGCCTTCGTGACTGAAATAGACCCTGGTCGTGGTTCCCCTTCCTTTGAATTCCACTTTGGCTTGGATGTATCCTAGTAGTTCGACTGACGCCCCTCCAAACACCGTAGGTTTGTGCTTCGTTGTGAGCACTTGCACCTTTTCCTTTCCCACCATGTCCTTGTACGTGCGAAGGGGAAGGATCGTTAGATCGGACCCTGAATCTGCCATGACCCTGGTTTCTATTCCATCAATCTTGATCACGCAGTGGGGCTTCTCTCTCCTCGCTCTTGTGCTGTTAACCATGATGACAGTGGGTCTCCCTTCATCTTCGGAGGATGACTCTTTCTCCGGATTGCGATCTGCATTGATGCTGGAGACTTTCTTGTTCCTCCACCGACACACGATGGAGAAATGGCCAATGCGTTTGCAAATGGAGCACTCCTTATCTCTGGCTGGGCACTCCCTGTCAAACGCCAGGTGTTTCGTGCTGGTGCACCTGTGACACTTTAGGGGTTCTTTTCTGTTCTCTCTCCCTTCTTTCGTGTCAGCGGCCATCCTCTCTTTTCTTGCATGGTAACCCACTGCCTGTATTTCTGCCGAACTCTGGGCCCCCGTGAGCTCCTTACGTCTTCCTGCCGTTTCTTCGACTGCCCTGGCGATCTCAATCGCTTTCTCCAACTGCAGTTCTTTTTTGACAATAAACTTATCTTGGACCTTCCGGCTGTTGGTGTGGACAACCAACATGTCACAAATGAGACTCTCCGCGTTGTTGCCAAAGTTACACAGCGCCGCCAATTCCCTCAGCTTGGTGACGTAATCGTCAACTGGTTCAGATATTTCTTGCTTTCGTGTGTAAAACCGTATTCGGTGGAGCACTGTGTTCTCTTTACTGGCAAACCTTTTTATGATTCTCCTGACAGCCTCCTTAAAAACATCGTCATTGTCGCCAGCCACTGGTATCGGGGTGAGACTCTCAAATATTCTCTGTCCTTCCACTCCCAGGGCATTTAATAGCATGGCCCTGCGCCTAGCCGCTGAAAACCCCGCCCCTCCTAGGGCCTCCACATATGTCGTGAATAGGGGCTGCCATTGTGGCCATGGAATGGCAGGCCTACCTGGAGTTTGGAGAAATGGCGGCGGTGGCGTTGCTCCTTGCATGTTCCTCCGTGGGTTCTGGTGGTGATCCTCGTCGCCAATTTATGTAGTATAATACCTTCAATGAAGACAGGAGCCTCTGATCTGGTGACGATGTATTTATTCACTTAAACAGCTTTGTGCAGCATGCAGACACATTTGTGCATTAATGATAAAGGCCAACGGGCCTAAAGTGGCAGAGAGAATGTTGCCATGATGATCTGGGTCCAAGTCGTGTAAGGAGCGGGCCCCGTAGCAGGAGGGCTATGCAGGACGCACCTTCGCGTCCTCCGCTCGTCCCGTAATGCGCGCGAAGCGCACGGGGGCGGAGCTTGGTCCACTCGCGAGATCTCGCGAGAGCGCGGGCTCTCGCGATGTCTCTACAGCGGTCACGTGTTTATTTCATGTTTATTCGTTTTTTTATGTAAATTTTTTCACGCATCCACATTTCCTCTTTCACCCTCTATAGGGCTGATAATTACTTTTTATGTCCCCTCTATGCCCGATGGCTCCGCATGCAGCCTCTGTTGTACACGAGCCGCATCGCCCTTTCTCCCGAGGTGATGCGGTCACGTGTTTATTTATAGCAGTGTTTCCTTAGCAACGCTTGATCTCAGCGATTCAATACGGCGTTCCAACGGCCGCCACAGACCCCGTTTGTGCTTTACAGGTAGTTACAATGTAGGTCCTTTCATCACACTGCTGCGCTATCTTCACCCTCATCTAAATACATCTTATTCTCGACAGATTGTTGAATTTGGTTGCACAGTATACTCCGCTGTTACTCTTAGCAGACCACGCGTTTGCCTTGGATTCTAATTTCTTTGTCTTGCCTGGCCACACACTTCTTGTAAGGTAACCTCCTGGTATTTCTTTCATTTATATGTTGAGATATTCTCCACGCCAGGGAACTCATTTGTTTTCTTTCTCTACTTTGCATGTTACAACCTGACCTGAATCCCCACCTGTTTGTTTGGTATGTGATTATACATTTTTTGCTTTCACTGTTACTGTCGTGTTACATGCTATATAATGTCATGTTGTGTTGTACATCATGTGTTCTATTTATTTTCTGTTATTAGATTAGACTTACCCTGATGAAGGAGCTGTATGCTCCGAAATGCATTGGTATATGAGGTCTATTCAAAAATATGAGAAGTGGCAGCCGCATCCTCACTAAGATATTATTAGTGATTTTCTTCTACTGATATTTTTTGAATTTCATTTTTGACAAATATATTTTTTTTCCCACAAGAACTGTGGATCTAATTTTTTCTTGATTGAACTGCTATACCTGTAGAAGTGAATCCACATTGCTATCATATTACCTGTCTTTTAACTACACTACCCCGGCTGGGGTTCTAACGGAGAGCGGCTGGTTGACTGGATTTTTCATCTGGTCTTTGTGTTTCAATGTTGTGTATTTGATGACATCGTAGTGACCTGCACTAGAGGAGGGCTTAGTTGCTCCACCTGATGTTAGAGACCCAATCACCTTCCATGTCCAGTATGGAACGTATACCTATATGTTCCTTGTAAGCCTATCACCATTCCAAATAGGTTTTTGTAGTTTGCAACATAGGTAAACATCAATGATGACGAGTTTTTAATATATAACCTGCTTTTTTAATGTGTTGAATTGAGTGTGAAGATCGAGCGAATGTTTTGATGTTCATTGTAACTCCCTGTTTTAGATAACTGACATGAAAACAGTCGCACTTTGCCAACTTCCAGAGTCAGTTTTGATTATTGATGTTTGAGTAATATTCTGCATCTCCATCTGTCTCTAAGTATTGCTACCTCGTCTTAAAGGACTGGGCCGGATGCCCCAGTTCACTGAGCAATCATTGAGAAGACTGAAGAGAAAAACAGGCAAGGCATCTGTAGAAATTGGAGGGGTACATAGATTGGAAGGGTGACAAGAATTAGCAGGGACTACTTGAGGAAGTCATGGAAGGACCACCCTCCCCCCTGGCACCCGACTATCCTAATCCCAATGCCAACACCTTCTGAAATTGAAACAGTGTCAGCGGGGACCCAAACTCATGTACTAGCAGGTATTCCACCCCCCTGGGCAGCATAGGCACCATATAGCGTGAAATAGGCCCGGTAGAACTACTCTCCTCATCCAATGAATAGTACAAATCTATCCACCTCCCTTTCCCCTTCTGATATATCTTGGACCTTCTTAGTCTTATTCTCACACCCATCTTGATAAAAGTAACATCCCCCGCTGTAAGGGCCCTGACAGATTTATCCCTCTTTCCTGTTGCGACAAGTTCGCTCACTAGGAACGCCCCAAAGAACACCAATGCATATGCCGCTCTGAAAAGTGCAAATCTGTTGAAGCATGCCCCCTGCAGCACCCCAGAAACCTCACCAGTACTCCAGAATCAATGGGATTATGACCATCCTTCTTTGATCCTTCCATTTTCCCCCATCCTTTAAGAGTGGTGTGCACTGTGAAACCCTTGGTGGGATCCCCCCCACCCCCCAATTCAATTTGCTATAAAAGACTTTTGCTGCCAGGTTCCCCGCTGCCCAGCTCCTTGTTCTACCTTCCTTGTGCGCACAAACAAGACATTTCTCAACTTGCTTCTCCAACCTCATTGTGGTGCACCCCAGTTCTTGTGACAGACCCAAGAACTTACCATAGCCCTGCTGATATCTGGACCTCACTCCTGGTGTGAGCGAGCATTCCCCAAGGTCCCAGACCATCAGGTTCATGAGCCTTGCTGCCATCATTCTGCTCTGAACTCTTTCCCCTGCTGATGTGCTGGTGGATGGACCTTCAAGAACTTCTCCCACTGAAAATTAAAGAGAGCGTCAGCTACATTGTTAGCGGTACCTTGGACATGGCGCACCCTAAACTCGACATTTTGGTACAGGCAAACGTCAACTATCTTTCTTAACAAATCCTAGGACCACCAGGCATGATGCAGATTGTAAATTAATAGCCTGCAATACCGCCCTGCTATCTGACTAAAAACGCGCCCTCCTGTTGCACAACTCACCTGGTCACAATAGGAGGGCTATCACAATTGGGAAGAGTTTGATAGCCATGATGTTACCCAATCTCCCCTTCTTTCGCCATTGGGGAGGCCACTTCTGTGCACACCATTCTGGGCCCACGATGACCCCAAAACCTTCCTTACCTGACGAATCACAAGTACCTGTGCATTTGCCTACTGGTCACCCACAGGGACCTTCATAACCTTATGCCGTTAAACCATGTGCAGGTCTTCCTTGACGGATGCACTAAATCTGATATGATGATGCCTCAAATTGATAGCCTATGTTGCTCTTGCCGTCTAGGAAACACCATGCTTGCTAGCACCACCGGGGCTGCGAAATTCAAGTTTGCCCAGCAGTTGCTGCATCATTTCAAGGGTGGCCCTATCTTTCGCTAAATTGTTGTCAATCTTTGCCATCAGCCCCTCCACCTTATCTCTGGGTAACCTGCAAGCACCTCTTGCTTTGTCTATCTCAATGCCCAGTAATATGAGAACTTCTCCTAGGCCGTGTGTCTGTCCCCGCGCTAGCGGTAACTTACCTCTCCCATCAAGCTCTGAAACGAGGTCAGGGCGTTAGCGCTCTCCTCTGACCCATTCCTGCAAACAAATAGGAAATCATCCAGGTAGTGCACAATGCCCCCTCGGTACTCCTTCCTGCACGCAGCCCACTCCAGGAAAAAGCTAAATTGCTCAAAGAGCGCTCAACACGCTACGCAGTCCATGGGCATGCACCTGTCAAAGTAGAAATGTCCCTGAAACCCCAACATGTGAAAACATAACCCCGTGAAACATGTGCTTCGAAGAAATGTAGCGTGTAATTAATGTCGATAATACTAAGGTTTGTTAGTGGCGTGGTCACTGTGCCACGTTGTGCACCGTTCGGTGGCCTTAGCATCATGGGTAAAGGTCAATATTGATTTAAGCAGGATTGGCATGTCCCGTGCTGCGATTGCAAGGCAGCAATTGTTGGTCTGCATCACGTTTTTGTTTTCGGGCAATCCTCAGGGAACGGCAGATATTGTTGCTGTAGCGGCCCTCTGCCATGTGCGTATAGCAGTATATGTTTTCGCTGGGCGGTATCCGTGGTACTTTATTAATGGAAGAGTTGGTTCCAGGAGGGGAGAAAGTGTTGTGGCATCCACGCTACTTTACGAATGGAGGAGTTGGTTCCAAGATGGAAAAAAGTGTTGCAGCATCTGCACTGCATGTTTCATAGAAAGAGAAGAAGGTTTTCGCGGGACCAGTGCCGCATGGGCTTTGCTCCATGGCAACGTGTGGGCCTGGCTCACCACGCGATGAGGTTCTATGTTGACGTTTTGCAGCATCCGCATTGCGTGTTTTGTGCCCCAGGGCGACACCCGCGCCGGGTATGCACCACACCATCAGGTGCTGCTTGATGGACACCCGAGCAGTGTGTCCCCACGCAATGTGTTTGCTGCACCCCTTCATTGTCGTTACAAGGAGTTATTTATAACATTAAGGAATTATTTATTAACTTACATTACTAGTTTCTAATACCTCAGACATTTGCGGGGAGTATGAAGTATTGGGTTGGGGCATTGGGGGCAGCAGGAGAAACCACACCCAAAGCATGACAGAGTTATGGGGTGGTTCTAGCTGGGGAGGAGATTTCACTGCGGTTCCAGCCGCGAGCAATACCCGATGGCCGGGCTCAAGCCAGGTTTCGGGGTTCGACAGGCAATGACCCCCTTGCGACAGTCGAGACTCCTCGTCAACTACATGCAGTGGTTCTGGGTGTGTTCGCTCCAGGCAAGGCATCCCTTTGATTGGCCACTTCCCCATTCTTAGTTCCTCCTCCCAGGGCAGCCCTCTGCCCGGCGCAGCCCCTGTGGCTAAGGGTGTCTCCTACAGAGCCAGCTCCTTATCGTGTCTGCAGGTGTTCCGCAGGGGAGGCCAGTGGCCAGCCGTCAACCAGCAGCGACCAAGCAAGGTAGGACTTGCCCGGTTCAGGATTAGAGCATACACTACCCTGTCAACCCTGCCACATAGCAGACTCTCAGACTTAGGTGTGTTTTTTTGCAGCATTTAATTGATTGCACTGTGAAAGTATTTAAAATTGCATTGTGAAACCTAGGCCTTTTTTCCCCTTTACAGGACTCTCAGACTTAGGTGTGTTTTTTCCCCAGCATTTAAATGATTGCACTGTGAAAGTATTTAAAATTGCATTTGATACCTGGGCATTTTTTCTCCTTTACAAGTCTATTAGACTTAGGTGTGTTTTTTCACCTGCATTCAAATGATTGCACTGTGAAAGTATTTAAAATTGCATTTGAAACCTAAGCCTTTTATCCCCTTCACAAGACTCTCAGACTTAGGTGTTTTTTTCCCCCGCATTTAAATGATTGCACTGTGAAAGTATTTAAAATTGCATTGTGAAACCTAGGCCTTTTTCCCCTTTACAGGACTCTCAGACATAGCTGATTTTTCTTTCCTTTTTTTCAGCATTTAAATGATTGCACTGTGAAAGTATTTATAATTGCATTTGAAACCTGGGCATTTTTCCCCTTTATAGGACTCTCAGACTTAGGTATGTTTTCCCCAGCATTTAAATGATTGCACTGTGAAAGTATTTAAAGTTGCATTGTGAAACCTAGGCCTTTTTTCCGCTTTACAGGACACTCAGACTTAGGGGTGTTTTTTCCCCAGCATTTAAATGATTGCACTGTGAAAGTATTTAAAATTACATTGTGAAACCCAAGCCTGTCTAGTCTGCTTGCGGCCCACCCTAGTGTTCTCCCCGCCTCCGCCTTCCTATGGTGCTCTCTGTCTCGCCTATCTTTTCTAACTGCTTCTCTATTGACTATCCTGCTCTCCTCACTAAATCTGGTAGGAAGAAGTTTAAAAAGGACATCCTGGTCTCCAACCCAGTCCTCCCTATCGCTGAAACCTATACCAGTGCCTCCTCTAGGCAAACCCTCACCGACATCCTCTTTGTCGTTCCCTCGCCTGACCTATGGACTTTTCATGTGGTCTCTGTGCTTTCTCCTTGCTCTTCTTCTCCCATTAATAGTGGCACCCGGTGGAAGGCCCTCCTGGCCTCCTTCCACTCCTCTATGGTCATCATTAATGTTTACCTGATTGGTACCGTCTTGGTCCAAGGCCCTCAGGCCAATCTTCTCCTCTTTGTTAGACGCTTCCTGCGCCTCATCAACTTCTTTCCTTCTCCTGCTGTCCCCTCTCTTCTCTCCACGGCGTCCTTGCCTCCCCCTGCTGTCTCATCCCTGGCTACCATGCCTTCTCCTCCGTCCTCTTCTGCCCCCCCTCAAGCTTCTACTACACCTACACAGGGTGACCTCTGCTTTGTACCCCTCCCCGGAAGTCTTTCAAGGACGACAACCTTCTCCATATTGCCACTCTTCACTCTCGCTCAGCTGTCAAACACTGCCGCCTTCTGGAAGAACTTGACATTGATGTCCTCGAGCTCACCGAGACATGGTTCACGGCCAGCTCTGTCACGAGCTTTGACACTCTCCTCCCTGACGGCTACAAGATCCTCTCTGCTCCCAGGTTCAACCATTCCAGAGGGGGTGTAGCCCTGTTCTTCCCTGAGTGGATTCCTGCCTATGTCATTCCTACGCAGGCCTACTCCTCTTTTGAATGCCTCGTCTGCAGGATCTCTCTCTCTCCTAGCCATTCCCTTACTGTGGCTACCATCTTCCGGCCACCTGGTCAGATCGCCTCCTTCCTCTCTGCATGGGCTGACCTCTCCTCTTCCCTCCTGGTCTTGAACACTCAACTCCTTCTTCTTGGAGACTTCAACATCCACCTGGATGCTTCCTGTCCTTCCTCTGGACTCTTTCGCGACCTTTGTGACTCTCTCTCACTCTTTATTCTCCCCTCTGGCCCGACTCACTCTGCAAGGCACACTCTGGATGTTCTGATCTCTTCTGACCTTCCCCTTTCTAGCCCTCTCACCACTCCTCTCTCCTGGAGTGATCACTTTCTTCTTTCCTCCCGGCTCACCCTCTCTACCCCTCATGCCAAGCCACCTCCAGCACTGCCACCTACCTTCTCGGTTATCCGACCCATGAAGGGTGTGTCAGTTGAGGCTTTCATCGCCCCTTTCTCACCCCCTCTCCTCCTTTGGCTGACTCACACCCTGACACAGCCCTTTCCATGTTCCACTCTGCTATATCTGATACTCTTGATGTTCTAGCCCCTGTCATGAGGATCCGCTTGAAACCCAAAGCCAAGTGCATCTCCTGGTACGACTCAGACCTCGTCACCCTCAAAAACAAGTGTAGTGTGGCTGAGAGGAATTGGCGTGCTTCCGGTACATCCTCTGACAAATTGGCCTGCCATCTGCTCCAAAGGCAATACCGGCTCTCTGTCCACACCAAGAAGAGAGCTCATATCCAAGCCCGCATCTCTGCAACATCTAACAATTCTGCCGAACTCTTTAATATCTGCAAGGAACTGGCTAATCCTGCTGCAGTCTCTACCTCTCCTGGCCCCTCCAAGGCCCTCTGCACGGCTCTGGCTTCTCATTTCATCTGTAAAACTCAAGACATCCTGTTCTCTCTCTCTTCCTCCCCCCCTCTGCCCTCCACTCCCTGCTCTTCCTCTGGCCTTTCTTCGGCAACCTCTCCTCCCTCCTTCTCTGCCTTTCCCCTGTTCTCTGCTGACGAGGCTTCTAGACAAGTTCGATCTATGAAAGTCTCATCAAAACAGGTTCACCCCTGTTCCTCCAAAACCATCAAGGACCACATTGACACCCTGGCTCCTGCTCTGGCGGACTTTGCTACCATTCCTTCGCCACGGGTGTCTTCCCTTCCTCCTTGAAGCACTCCCCTGTGAACCCTCCTCTTAAGAAACCCTCTGCGGACCCGTCCTGCCCGGCTAACTATCGCCCAATCTCCATCACTCCCTTCCTGGGCAAACTCCTTGAAAAGCTGGCCATCTCCCAGCTTAATCTTCACATTGAATCTGTTGGTTGTCTCCATGAACCATCGGTCTGGCTTCAGAACTGCCAGAAGCATGGAAACTGCTCTCCTGAACATCCGCAAAGAACTGCTTTCCAACCTTGAGTCCAACACCCCGTGTCCTCATCTTACTTGATCTCTCTTCTGCCTTTGACACAATCAACCATGCCATCCTGCTCAACTGTCTCCATGATAACCTGGGTATCACTAATCTGGCCCTGGCCTGGCTGACTTCTTTCCTCTCCGATCGACCCTCCCAGGTCCAACTTGGGTCCTTCCTCTCCTCTATCTCTATCTCTACCTGTGGTGTCTCGCAGGGGTCTAACCTCTCTCCCTGCTTGTTCAACCAATACCTGGCACTTCTTGCCCACCGCATTGCCGCTCTCTGCCGAAACTTTCAGTTCTATGCAGATGACACTCCACTCATTTTCAAGCTCCCTTCAGCCACCTCTTCTCCCTCTCTCCTCCTGTCTGTCTGCCATCCAGGAGTGGTGTGCCTCCAATGATCTCTGCCTCAATGCCAGTAAGACTGAGATTCTCCTCATTGACACACCAGCTCCCTCCTTTCCTGTTTCTCTCTGGTCGGCCTCTCTTGGCCCTCTCCCTCCTCCCACGTGTGAGGCAGAAAACCTTGGAGTCATCTTCGACTCCACACTCTCCTTCTCTCCTCATACCCCTGACGTCTCTAAGAAGTCACACTACCAGCTGCACCTCCTCAGAAGTATTCTTCCTTTCCTCTCCTTCCCCTAGAAGCTCCGGTTCTCTCTAGGCTGGACTACTGCAACAGCCTTTTTCTAAATCTGCCTGCCTCTACTCTCCGCCCTCTACAACTCATCCAGAACAGGACTGCGAGACTTGTCCTTGGCCTTAAGCCCAGGGAACGTATCTCTCCAGGACTGAAATCTCTGCACTGGCTCCCAGTGGCTGTGTGGATTACGTTCAAAACCATCTGCATTGTCCACAAGGCCTTCTGGGTCCTGGGGCCTCAATACCTTCAACTCTCTCTTCCTAAACATCTTCCTTCTCAAGCTATTCGCTCATCCACCTCCAACTCCCTCAGGGTCAGTCGCTTCTCCAAGCAACGAGTTGGTGGTAGATCTCTTACTTTGGCTGGGGCCACCCTCTGGAACAGCCTCCCTGTCTCTTTGAAAATTGAGAACCACCTCTGGTTCCGGAAGCACCTCAAGACCTTCCTCTTTGCTTCTGCTTTCCCACCTCCACTCCCCTGCTGAACTCCTGGCTGAAACTGCACTGGTCTGGCTACCCTCTGCTCTCAGGCCCAGGTCCCCTGCCCCCTAGTTGCACTCCTGCACTGACCCCTTGGAAACCTTTGCACCCTGTGGCTGTTTCTGTATCCTACAGCCCCCTACCAGTACTTGCACCTGTTGACTGCACTTACCCTTGCAGATGCCACCACTTCTTATTCATTGTTCCTATTTATTGCTTCTATTTATTTACTGTTTATCCTATGTACTGCACTTCCCCACCCGCCTCGCCCTCGTACTTTCCCCTTCCCCACCTCCCCTGCACACTTGCGCGATCTCAATGTCACCTGGACCTAGTAAGATCGTTGTCTCCGTCTTCCCTTTGTTACCCTCACTTGCCACGCCGCGTCTTGAAACACTTGTGTATCGGCGCGTTATAAATGCCATATCATATCATATCAAGGGTGTGGGAGCTTTTGCCTGGCAGTTGTAACCAGGGACAGACGTCGGCTATTTAACAACCGGAGGTGACACGGGTCACCCGAGAACAATTTAATACTGGTGAAAACCAGGAAACTGGAAAGGAACACCTAAAAGGTGCTCTATGCCAATGTCGACGACAAAATCCCAAAATGGAGGAGGCACCCCGATAACCCGGGCGGTGTCCTCCTCCTATCCTCCACCTCCCCAGGATGAGGGGGAGGTGCCCGCAGGAAGCGCGGCAAGACAAAGGGAAAGCCCGCGAAAGGGAACAGCGCGGCAAATCGGAGGAAAAGCCCGCGAAGGGCAACAATGGAGAGGGGAGGGGCTACCCCCTTTATAACGAGCGGACTTCCCACTGCAGGCAGCATCTAGCCTTGGCAGTGGGACACCCACCTACCAGCAGAGGACTTTGTTTTCACCCCCGCCGTGGAAGAAGGATTCCGTTCGAGTTCATTCGTGGGGTTTCCAGTTAGAAGACTGTTCCAGTGAAGTGGTTCCAGTGATGAAGGAGCGGGGTTCCAGTGAAAAAGGAGCGTCGAGCGCAGAGAGAAATCTACGGTCGGAGGTACGTGTGGGGGAGGGGCAAGGAACAGGAATGGTTCCTTGGTGGGTCGGGCCCTTATGGCCCTGGGTAACACCCACCCTCCCTCTGCTACCTCGCCTGGGGGATGGGGGGTTTGCATAGGCGCGGGCGCAAGGACCACGGTAGGGTCGCAGGTACAAACTACAAGGGGGTGTGGTACGCTCTCTGGCTGCTGCGCAGTAAAGAGGCCAATGCTGGTATGGGCGGCCTTGCTGCAGAGGCATTACAAGGCACATGGCATTGGGAGATTGGTGGGCCAGGCAGATCGGCGCTTGAGGGAAACAGGACGGATGGGTTTTGCTGCTGTATTAGCCCGATTGGGAAATACGTGGCGGGGAGGCCTTTTTCAATCACGCGGATGTTGTCTGACCGCCTTAAGAGGCAATAGGGGGAGATGTTTCTCTTATGGCTGGGCTTGTCGAGGCTATTGTCACATCACGTTCGTATCGATGTGGGCGACCGTTAGTATGAAATGTATATACGGTGGGACATTAAATTCTTTCGGGGACATGATTGTAAAGGCGTGCAGGGGTTTTCATTTTGCACCGTTCTTTGTCTGCCGTCGTTACTCAGGCATTTAATGCATGCGGACTATGAACGCAAGAGAGTCGGGATTTGCATGTCATCCGAGTGGCCTTTCAATGTTGAGGTATATAGTATATCAGCTCTTACTATGAGCACATGGAGTTTGTTTATTCTCTTGGTGATCGGAAACGGGTGTGCGTATATTTCCAGTTCGGGTGTGCAGTAGGGGGATTCTTTGCTGATCATTTCAGACGATTGCTAAAGTGGCATTTAAGAGATGGCAAACTCTGTGAACTAGATGGGTATACTCCACATTTGAAGAAAGTAAGAAACGGTTCATACATTAAAAGTGATGTTCTCACCAATTTTAAAAGCAATGTGAGGCAAACCGCTTTAAACAGAATCAAATGATTAGAGGTTAGATTAAGCACGTGCTTTGGAGTAAACGTTCTTTGCGTGCGGGTGTGTGTGATCATTCTGTTCTCAGTTAAACATTGTGTGCGCTTCCTGGGAGATGTTAAAACCAGTATTATTAAATGATAGTATGTGGGGAGTTCGTATCCTGGGTGAAGTAAGTGTTTTTTTCCCTAGTCTGGTGCCACGTCAGTGCATTTTCACGTGCGCATGAATACGCTTTTTGTGACGGTGGGTAGAGGAGGTTCCCAGGACCTCAACATGGAAATAGGGAATACAGCGGCACCTATAGAAACCGAGGCTGCAGAGAATTAAACGATGTGTTTTGTCAAGGTCGAGGCGAGCAGGCCGGGCATGGAATACCAAATCAGGGGTAAAATTTACTCAGTTAATCTGAGGTGAAATTATGGTCCTGTATGTTATTAGTACGCCACTCGCAATTGATCTAGAGGTGTAATTATGTTTGTGTGTGTTATAAAAATGCTACTCCCCGCTGCAGCACATTACAGCATGCAGGGAATTGGTTCCTGGGCTGCTCGTAGAGGGATAAATACGCTGGTTAATACTCGGCAGCTTGAGTGCCCGGGGATTTAGTGCGGTGACAGGGGCTTATGAGGAATAGATGGTTGCCTTTGGTGTTATTTTTCGGGTAAATTCCCCCTGTATGGCTCTGACAAAGGGATACCACCCAAGGCGGACTGGTGTTCACAGGGTGTGGTAAAATAAGTTGCGTGGGCGCATATTGCTCCTTTCAGTTTCGTGAGTTCATGGGTAAGGTATTGGAAATAGGGTCAGGAGTGGTAAAGTGGCGTAATATGTGGCCGCTCGGTACCGGTTTTAAATGCGCCGGGGGGGTCGTCATTACGTGAAATGGCGGGCAACCGTGCCTGAGAGGCCATGGAAAGGAATGGTTGGTTAATAAGGGGAGGTATCCAATGGGGCTGCAAATTCGTACCGCGGGCGTATGGTGCGGCGAACAAAGGAAGGGCGATGAGCACAGCTCAGGTTGGGACCCTTGAGCTACACCGCCGGTGGCGGGCTGAGGGTGACAGTATGACACCAGGGGGCTAAAACAAGCATTTGGGGCTCTGCGGATCCTGTTTAAGGTTCAGTCATTTCAGCTCTGGTTTCACCATTGTTGGGGTTGGAGGCGATTGGAGGATTGTAGTAGGACGCTGTAGGCTAGGCAGCCAGGTCGAAGGGTAAGCTGGTATGACATGGGGTATGATATACAGGTCACAGGTTTGAAGCCCAATAAGGCCTACTCAGCCTTCACCCTTCCAAGGACAGTAAATAAGTACCAATAGCGGTTGGGTTGATAGTGTAAGTGAAGATGGGGTCCGTATAGCGCGTCGGATTAAAGCACTAGATAAATAACGCGTCAGCAGCATTATAAAAGTTTGCCCTGTTCCTGGTCGCTAGTCAACTGTAGCAGTATGCATGCATATAAAGGCTAAATTATGGACAGCACAGCAGCTCTGACATTAGCATAGCCCGGGGCCTTGTTCCAGACCTGCTGCCGGCGCCGTTAAAAGGTGCCCACGGTGGCGAATGGCTAGTCCCTCTGGTTTGAATGCTAAGGAAAGGGGTTCAAGGCTAAAGAAAGGGGAGTTGTTTGACGGTAGGAGGAGGCAGATTGTGCATCTAGAAATTTTCCTTACTCAACGATAATGTGCAGTATCACTACTGGGTCACAGCGGGCAGGTTATACAACAGGAGTGATAAGGAATAAGGGGTGGTCCCAGGCGATTCCCCGATCAAACAACTACTTGGCTTGTGGTAACCTAGGCTTTAAAATGGGCAGGAACTGGCATGGATCATTCAACAAGCGGCAGATAGTAAAGTGATCTGGAGCAGGTTCCTGACTCCCTGGGTCCGGGTTGGACATGGAATCACGGGAAGGTGACTATGGGTTAAAGAAGGTTAGCAGCTTGGCAGGTCCCCAAACCGCTGGTGGCGTGGGTGTAACTCAAGCACCTACACTATAACAGGTCGATAATTTAATCCAAGGTGGGACGCCTTACCTGGGGGAGAAGTATTCTGATACGGCGTGACAGGGTGAGTGCCTGTAGGGGGCTGAGGACATCAGCAGCATTGGGGTCCCACAATTTTGGGAACTACCGTCATGGGGTGCGGGCGAGCAATGCAGGGTTCTGGCAGGCGCCCGTAAAGGATTATTTCATGTGTATAGCCAGGTTCAAGGTGTGTTAGGTGCCACTTTTATTTGACCGGCGGGACATCCCGCCAGCAGCGAACTGATTGTGTGAGGCCAGGGGAAAGGCAGAAGGCGGCAGCCATTGGTTACCTTGTTTAATTCCACCGGCGGAGATATTACTAGATGGCGACAGATTAAACCGCAGCGCTTTCCCGTGGAATTGCTCATTAGAGGGTTAATTCGTTCAATTGGGCCATGGTTTACCCAGGCTGAGCGTTCCATAGGGAGCATAGTTTGTGCTCTGTGCATGGCAACTACCACGGGCTGCATAGGTTGGCCGAATTGCCGCTTTTGCTAGAGGCAACTCGGGTCTGAGGCTGGCATTTTCTGAGACATCTCGACATCTGTCAATGGGTCAGCAACACGGTAAACCAATACATTTCCTAGTCAGCATAACTGTGGTACGCCTTTAACCGGGGCATGCCAAAGGGAGACTGGTGGGCCGAGCTAGCACGAACGTCCCTCCCTCTCGCTCGGCCAGAGCCACATAACACAAGAAGCGCCTGGTAGGTGGGGTAACTCTTTATGACATCCCTGGGTGTCAGGGCGGTGGCATACAACACGTATTGGGGTAAACAAGTACCTCGGGGGGCGAAGGTTCTGGGGTCGGTTTGGGTACCCACAATCTGGGGTAAACCGGGACCTCTGGGGTGATGAAAGGGTGAGCTTGACTGGGGGGGCCCAGTGGGGTACACAGCTGTTCAATTTGCGGCCAGGTCAAGTCCTAATAATTAAAGTGGGGGTGCTCATCAACAAACAATGGGAGTTGGCATCCCCTGTAATTAGCAGGTCAAGGTCTAATAGTGTTTAGAAACACTGGAAGGTGGGCATTCTTAACCCGTTTTGCACTTCGCGGACCAGCGCCTCTTGGGAGCCTAACGGCAGGGGCAGCAATGTCCCAGAGCAGGCCCACCCGAGTCAAGGCGGAACATGATGGAAAGGTGGCAGGGGCAGAAGTGTCCTGGGACAGCCCCCCCCCCTTGTTAAGGTGGAGCGGGATGGAAAGGGGACAGAGGAAAAAGGGTCCCAGAGCAGGCACAAGGCGCTCTTTGCAGGAGATATCTGCACAGCTGGGTGACACAGAGAGCGCGTGGTCTGAGGTGATTCCCAGGGCAGAATTCAATGGCACGGGGTGCCGGGGATGAAAGGGGCACAACTGCAGAGGCAGGTGCGCAGATTGCTAAGGAAACGGCAAAGCCGGACGTTTTGGTCATACACGTGGGAGGTAACGACCTGAGAAGCCTGGGAAGGGGGGCTCTGCTGCAGGGGATGATGGTCTCCCTACAGGAATTGGCCAGTCAAGTGGGTGAAACAGAAATCATTTGGTCAGAGATAATCCCAAGGCCGGAATGGTCAATGGCAAATTCTGCAGGGGCTTTGGCCAGATCAGGCACGGCTTGATTAATTTAAATTACCCAGGGTATTTTCAGAAGGATGGGGTACATTTGTCACCACGGGGGTTGGAGCTATTCTACTGGATCCTTTGCACAAAAATCCTAGAAATGTAAGGAGTATTTTCTGAAGGGGTACATTTGTCACCACTGGGGTTGGGCTAGTCTACTGGATCCTTTGCACAAAAATCCTAGAAATGTAAGGAGTATTTTCTGAAGGATGGGGTACATTTGTCACCACTGCTGTTGGGCTAGTCTACTGGATCCTTTGCACAAAAATCCTAGAAATGTAAGGAGTATTTTCTGAAGGATGTGGTACATTTGTCACCACTGGGGTTGGGCTAGTCTACTGGATCCTTTGCACAAAAATCCTAGAAATGTAAGGAGTATTTTTTTTTTGAAGGATGGGGTACATTTGTCACCACTGGGGTTGGAGCTAGTCTACTGGATCCTTTGCACAAAAACACTAGAAAAGTGAGGAAGGTAGCAGGGGGGAGCCACAGTGGGCGGAAACCCACCTGTGGCATGGCGGTGTTTGGGCAACCAAACACAAGAGACAGGCTCCGGATGAGCCAGGAGAAAGCCGGAAGGGTCTTTGCCCTTCTCAGACCAGCGCCCCTTGGGAGCCTGAACGGCAGGGCATCTGGGGGGAACAACAAGGGCTCAGCCTCCCCCAAGGAAACGGCACTCTCCCCGCCCAGGAACACCTGCATGGGCAGGCGAAGCTCAGGCGCAAAGGGTTGGGAGAGTTGGGCCTATAATGGACTTTTGGGAAAGAAAGGGGGAAGCAGGTTATTGGACATGGAGCAGTCGCTGCATCTTCTGAGTTATTTCCACTAATGTGTACAGTGTGGTTTTATGTTATTGTGGAAAATAAATCTGCGGCCTTTTTATGTCAAAAAACAAAGCAAGACTCATTCTACACATTTCTTGGGTGGGGAAAGAAGAATGTGTTATTGCTATGTAATGGGTCCAGAATGGACGGATGCACGGGTTATGCCAGTGTCGACGACAAAATCCCAAAATGGAGGAGGCACCCCGATAACACGGGCGGTTTCCTCCTCCTATCCTCCCCCTCCCCAGGATGAGGGGGAGGTGCCCGCAGGAAGCGCGGCAAGACAAAGGGAAAGCCTGCGAAAGGCAACAGCGCGGCAAATCGGAGGAAAAGCCCACGAAGGGCAACAATGGAGAGGGGAGGGGCTTCCCCCTTTATAACAAGCGGGCTTCCCACTGCAGGCAGCATCTAGCCTTGGCAGTGGGACGCCCACCTACCAGCAGAGGACTTCGTTTTCCCACCCAACCTACAAACAGGACAAGCAAGGAGGCCTGATCGTCGACGTCGCAGGACAACAGGCGGTGTGGCGGTGTTTGGGCAACCAAACACAAGAGACAGGCTCCGGATGAGCCAGGAGAAAGCCGGAAGGGTCTTCGCCCTTCTCAGACCAGCGCCCCTTGGGAGCCTGAACGGCAGGTGCGTCTGGGGGGAACAACAAGGGCTCAGCTTCCCCCAAGGAAACGGCACTCTCCCCGCCCAGGAACACCTGCATGGGCAGGCGAAGCTCAGGCGCAAAGGGTTGGGAGAGTTGGGCCTATAATGGACTTTTGGGAAAGAAAGGGGGAAGCAGGTTATTGGACACGGAGCAGTCGCCGCATCTTCTGAGTTATTTCCACTAATGTGTACAGTGTGGTTTTATGTTATTGTGGAAAATAAATCTGCGGCCTTTTTATGCCAAAAAACAAAGCAAGACTCATTCTACACATTTCTTGTGGGGGGGAAAAAGAATGTGTTATTGCTATGTAATGGGTCCAAAATGGACGAATGCACGGGTTATGCCAATACGCTAAACGAGGCTGTGGCTGCCCAACCTTTTGTTTGCTGGCTCCAATAAAATGTGATCTGTTTGTTCCAAATATATAATCGTCTCTGTGGTCTATTTTGTAAGTGCATATTGCCTGTGGGTCTGGGGTAGAGGGCCAAAGTAGAGGATGGCCCCGCTATGCAACACCTCTACCCGCACCACACAGACACCCCTCATCTTCCAGATCAGCCATACGCCATACGCCACACGGAGCAGGTTAGCAACATTTTGGTTCTCCGTTATTGGCATACAGATTCTCCAAGTGTCTCTTCGGGGGGTAGAGGGAGCACCTGGAAACACACTGGCCCACAGGAATCTGTGAGTTCAGGCCTGCACCAATCAACACCTCAGGATTCACACCTGTGTCTCACTCACCTCCCACCAAACTTCCTCGTCCAGAACCAGGCACAAAGTGGCAAGCGAGAGCACTTTAGATTACATTACATTACACAAAGAACGCACGAGAGAGGCCTCGCCTTCTGCCAGAAAGCTGCTCCCCCAGGAGCGAAACACATACTTAAAAATGAAAACAAAATGCAGGCGATACAGGCGGGTTGACAGATCCTTGAGGGCCTTCTGTGTAGCCCGGGTTCTGGTTGCTTCCTTGCATTCTTTCAGACTCGTCACCTGTACCGCGTCATCGGAGGAGAATCCCCCTGGGCACTTTTCCCAGACAGGTGAGTCTGGGGTGAGCTCAGGCGAGAAGCACGCAGGGGCAGGACAATTGGAGTCATCGTCTCTCTACACGTCATGTTTAACAAAAGGCATTCCCGTCCCAAACAGGCGCGAGGCTGGGCCGCCTTTTATGATGGCACCTGCTGCCCTCCTGGGGGGGGGGGCGTGGGGGGAGTATGAGCTAAGCGTTTGCGCAACATAGGATGGGCAGGGACTCTCGGGTGCCTGCATCGGATGCCTTTGGGTTGTACTGGTGTACGGGGCAACTGAGAGGCGGAATCCACTTCGAAACCAACCGTGATGCAAGAGGGCTGGTTGCGTCACCTGTGAGCTACAGCTACAAAAATGCAGCAGGGCGAGTGCGAAGACTCAGCTCAGACTGGCCTGTAGCTATAGGAGAAACCTGGCAGATCCTGGCAGGTTCCAAGCGAGATCTGTTTACTGGTTAACAGGAGGAGATGGATGGGCCTGTAGCGAATTCGGGAACTGCCCAACAAGCTACATCGTGTCCTATGTTTTTTCTACTAGTGTTTCATCTTGCAACGTAGGGCTCAAGTCGAGGGTACACGCAGGTGGACGGAGTCCTCCTACTTTTTTCAGAGGGCACCTTGATCTGTTAATTGTGAGGTCACATTCAATTGGTATGTTAATGAGTCCCGCCATATTTTTTTTTTAGGACTTCACCCCTATCTGCATGCATAGCACATGTTCTGGGCCCATCCACGAGTCCCCGGAATACGAAACCGCAGACGATATTGCAAAGGGCGGTCAATCGGTTGGACTGAAACGGAGCATCCGCCATAATAAACAGCGCGAGGCGTCTAGATCGCGTGCGCACGTGCATCATGGAAGATGTGGGCATCCTGTGGCGCGAGGACGAGTTTGGTGCCTTATCTTTACGCAATGCTCATAACCTCAAAGGCAACACAGTCCTTTCGAAAACAGTCTTCTACTCTTGATGCTCTTCTTCGCGAAATGGAGGCGTGTCTGTACTTTGCCCGTAAGGTGAAGGTTGTTATCCAGTGTTGGTGATTATCCGCAGGGTCGGACTGGGACATAAAGTTGTCTCGGGCACCAATGGAAGGGTGGCCCACCGTTGCTAATGGCTGTTCATTCCTTGTGTGACACTGTTTGAATAGTAACCAAGGGGGAGGTTTTTTTTTGATAAAGTGTGATGCAAATGTTGCATTTTAAAGAATATTTATTCAGCAACACTGGTCAATGCTATTAGCCACAGAGTGAATTAACTCATCAAACTGGCCCACATTGGCCAAAAAAGTGGCCCATTTTGACCCAAAAAACGGGCCCACACCAGAATTTTGTGTTTTTGGTACTGCCATGGCTTCTGCAGGCCATGACTGGCGAGTGCTTCAGCTCTCCTTGCTTTGAATTCCAAGTGACGCTTTTTGTTCCCCAGGAATTCCATCTAGAACCCGTGTGCTGTTCTGTCTTGTTTCATCATTTGTTTGCATGTGTGACTTGGCGTGATGGAGAGATATGACCCTGAATCGGCCTTGGCTCCGTCGCTAGATCATCCATCTTCTCACTGGTGCACCTCACCTTGAGCGCCCTCAAGTCATCTCCCCCTTCAGGTTCAGGAGAAGGTTGGCATAGGCTGGTGTTGCACACAGCACATCTTCTGTGCTTTGCCGGGCACGATGAATCCTTTGCCAGAGGGCAGTTTCTGCCTCATCTCTGGCACTTCATGTTTCCTGCTTGCATGCGCGGTTCTTTCTGCGCATGCCCGCCTTTGCATGCGTGGTTCTTTCTGCGCATGTCCGCCTTTGCATGCGTGTTTTTTTCTGCGCATGTCCGCCTTTGCAGTGTCTCTCTGGTCTGGGGAGAGGTGGGCGTGGCTCTGTTTGGTGCACTTGATTGCTCTCTTCTTCCATGTGCGGTTTCCTACAATGCTCCATGACTATAGCTCTGTCCAGTGATCATTCTTTCGCTTGTATGTACATGTCTTGTGGCTTTTCATTACGAATGTGGTGGATGTTTCACGTGTCTCTGAACACGTCTGGAGATGTTTCTCCAAACTAGGCCATTGCCCCATGGGTGTCAAATGCCCCAGTCTTGCACACAGACATTCTTTGGCAGAAATGTTTGCATGCTTCCGAGGAATGACACTCTAATTGACGTTCTAATAGTGAGAGCCAAGACACAGAGTCAAGTAGGTTACAGTCCTCGGATGCTCTCTTCAATTGACCACTGAGTGCCTGCCCACACTGCTGTTGCTATGTATACGCAAGGACGCTGTATCACTGATGGATAGCATGCGCCACACTTGGACAGAATTGTGAAAGATAGCATATGCCACATCTAGACAGATTTGTCAATGTTAGCATTTGCCACACTTGGACAGACTTGTGAAAGATAGCATATGCCACACCTAGACAGATTTGTCAATGTTAGCATGCGCCACACTTAGATGGAATTGTGAAAGATAGCATGTGCCACACCTAGACAGATTTGTCAATGTTAGCATGTGCCACACTTAGATGGAATTGTGAAAGATAGCATGTGCCACACCTAGCAGATTTGTCAATGTTAGCATGCGCCACACTTAGATGGAATTGTGAAAGATAGCATGTGCCACACCTAGCAGATTTGTCAATGTTAGCATGTGCCACACTTGGACATACTTGTGAAAGATAGCATATGCCACACCTAGACAGATTTGTCAATGTTAGCATGTGCCACACTTAGATGGGATTGTGAAGGACAGCATGCGCCACACTCAGACCGAATATCCACCATGATGTTACCAAATATCTGTATCCCCTTTATATGCTATGTACCCGTCTCCCCATATATATCTGTATCCCAAATATACCTCTGTCCATCCTGTCGCTATATATGTATGTCGTAATGAACGTCCCAACTGTCCTGCTCACGTACCTGGACTCAAGCGATTATACTGATAGTCACCATATCTCACCACCACGCTTACTCTCTTCTATACACCATCATTCAACTAGAACACAGCTATACCCATGACAATTCAGCCTAGCTGTTCACATACGTACACAACCCCACCCCACGACATCACCCTAATAAAATACAGCTAGTTGAAGCACATTCTGGCTAGCATAGGCGTTCCTCAGGCTTAACGCACCCAGAACCCTGTCTGGAAGTCCACCCACCAGACTGAACACATCCAACTGATTTCCTCAGCACAACACATACAACAACTACACCAGCTGCACACATATCCTGTGCACCCACGCACCATACAACACTCTCTCTCTCTCTACTGGACTACGGTTCCCAACAGCGTTCAACCTAGCAGCGCTTTGAGGTCATACCAATGATATGTAAGGTGCTATATAAATGCCAAGTAACATAACATAACTCCTACCTACAGAGGATGTGACATAAGCAATTGTTCTATATGTGTATAGCTGAAACCTAGCTCAGGGGGAAACAAAGCACTATACTGGTCATAGAGAAAAACATTGGTAGCACCCCGACCACACTGCAGTTGCGAGGAAGCAGAAGGGACGTTTGGTTTTTGGAAAGCAGACACCAACTGCTTTGTTCAGAAAATGCAATATGAGGCCCTATTTACTGGTGTCGGGTTGATTTTTTGCCCCGGTCTGATAATGTATATTAACCTATACAATTAATATGCAGGATAATGATGGTGAAATTGGCTCAGTGTGTTGAATAACCGCTGCAGAATTGTGTGTAGCCTGTAAACCACAGGCTCATATCTTGGCAGCGTTGACGTGTTTCATCCTTCTGAGGTTAATAATACGACTGCCATTATGTCATTAATAATAATGCCTGTTAATGGCATGCAAAGAGAGTAAACGCTTGGGGGCCTGTTTACACCGGGAGCACATTTTGGCAGCGTATATATGTTCACGTTTCTTACTCTCGACACACTGCATAGTTGCTAACATAATCCATTCCAATTTGTAGGTGCTTATCCAGTCTTGGGTGTTTTTTTTCTTTGCATTCTGGGACTTGTAGTTCTGTTATTTTTCCATTATAAAACTCAGATTTCAAGTCCCAGAATGCAACGAAAAAACCCGGACTGGATAAGCACCTTCAGATTGGAATGGATGACATTGGCAGCTATGACACTGCCACTTGCGAGATCCAGTTCTCCATGCCCATAGACAGACACATAAAGATATATTCCAGTGATTAACTGTTGCAAAGGGTAAATCTTAGCCCACCTAGCAATGTGGGGCTGCGCTAAACCTTATATTGGCAGGCCGCGAAATAGAAGACTGCATGTAATTACATTTCTAAAGGACATTGGGGACAAATCACTTCTCACGCTCACCATCTAACATCCCCTCGTGCTTACCACTTGTTTCTCGACATGTGCACAAAGAGAGGAGCTCTGATGTTGTTCCATGTTGGAGCTGCGATATATTGGCTTGTGTTATTTTGATTTTTTGCCCCATATTTAAGCATTATTGCTTTGAACAATGGGCAATTATGGGAAACGATTTGCCTGGAAGCCTTAGGTATGGCCAGGGCAAAGCGCTGGAACAAAAGGAGTGCTATGATAGGCTCATATAATTCACTTTTGTCACTTGGTCACATGGCAATAAAGCTATTAGCCCCCAGCTGCAGGCCGGGTGCAAGGTAGAGTCGAGGGAATTCGGAGAAAAGACGCACTCTGGGTGCTAAGAGAGTTTACTTTTCCCATTATAAATGCAGGACTACACTAAGTGGCTTTGCAGAGTGAGGCAAGCTTGGATGAAAGGACTGGCATAATATGGATCCCCCGAAATGGAACAAACATAAGTAGAGAGGGGGGAGACTTTAAGGATCAGATTCATGGAATTTCTTGCACGGTTCAAAGTGACTTTGCAATGCTGACACAAACCCTGATCCATGGAACTGCGCAAAGTTTATTTTTGCAGTGCAAAGTCAGTGCAAAGTTAATTGTGTACTGAAAAAATGACTTTCAACTGACTTTGCACAGTTCCATGAATCAGGGTTTGCGTCGGCAGTGCAAAGACACTTTTCAGCAGTGCAAGGTCACTTTGAACCGTGCAAAAAATGCCAGGAATCGGACCCTAAGTATCACCAGGTGGCCCCACAGCATCTTCACCCATCCCCGGCTTTCTCGTCCAGGACAGTTTGCCATCAGGGGGGTTGCAGTTTTACTTTTTACAAAGGTTTGGACTGATGCATCTCCAAGTGTAAGGTGTTTTTGGCTAAATCGTATCCCCACATCTTCTGGGCTGCTTTTAGGCCTTGTGGTAGGCCAGAAACAGGACTCGGACTACAAGGCATTGTTCAAGAGTCGTAATTTTTCTTTTAAAGTTGAAATCTATCAATCCAATCGCTAGTCTATGAAAGAAGAAAGTCAAAGGGGGTCTCGTCAGTGGGTCCAAACCAATATAATACAGTCCTCGGCTTGGAACCCTAATCTAGCCTAACCACGTTCCCTATCAATAAAAGAGAACAACGAAACAACAAGTAAGAACTCTGTGGAACTATTAACTAGAGGGGGTGCCTGTTGGCTTCTGACCCACAGCCATGTGTTGTAAGAGGATTCAATCCAGCACTACAGCTAAGTCAATGCCTAGTCTGGGATACTGAATGGAAACCCTTATTGATATATCTTTATGTCCAGTTCATGAGTTCTGGATGACTACCCCTATATAACACCCCTCTCTTGGAACCCCCCTGACCCCACTGAGCCAAGAAGTAGTTCTGTTTTGCAAGTTTAAACGGTTTATTTGAGAATGTAAACAATATATATATCACACTTTATAATAAATTAATAATTAATATCACACTTCAGAACATGAGCAGTTAACAACAATGGGTAATGTTCTACTAATAAACTGATTTGATTACCCAGGAGTAGTATAAAGGATGAGGTAGCACGCTTGGGAATAGGAACAGAAGAATAAGGTGGTAGAGAATGCGTTATCTAGTTTCAGATGGATGCAATGTTGAATGAAAATGCAATACAGAAAATACTCAATATGATTTCAACAAAACAATGTAATCACTTTTCTCTGGCAATCCACTCCCCCCCTTATGCAATGTAAGTTAATGAAGAGGAGAGCACACAGTTCTTAGAAATGCAATCAAATGTAATTCAGTTCACCCCAGCAAGCTTAGACTACAGAAGTTTGAAACACAGGCCCAAAATGCTTTTATATGTGCTGGGAATGAAGTGAGGAATATGCTGAAAATGGTTTTAATTCCCTTTAGGAGGTTCAGGGTGAGTGAAATATACTTGGGATGAGTTCAGGCTCACTTTAGCAAGGATATAGGAGTAACTAGCAGGTTAAACGAATTTTTGGCAAAGGAAAGCGAGGAAGCTGCTGTTTTTACACGTGGCTGGATTTTTAACCAAATCGCGAATCGCGGCAAAATTAGCGAATGCGTGAATCATGATTACGGCAAAAGTATAAGGAGTAGCAAGTCGGTTCTAAGAAAGTTAAACCACGTTCCTAGCCCAAACGGTTCCAGAGATACGGACGATTAAATAAAGGTAGTTTTTCGGATTTGAAATTTTAAAAGTTCAAAGCGACAGGTTACAGCTTGCAGCTAGAAAATGACAGGTGACAGCTTTGCAAATGACAGGTGACAGTTAGGAGGCAGTTCTGGTTAGATTATTTAGATTGAATTATATTATTTTAACTAAGAGATTGGTTCTGCACAGTTCTACTAGGTACTCACAATATATTTTGAAATAGGCCTCCCCACGGATCTGGTCAGGTTTTGGACTGGACTCCGGTTCTGGTCTCGGCACTTCACAGTGATCTGAGTCAGCTCTCTGGTTCTGCTAACAGCGGTCTGGGTCACTCTGGATCTCTGGATCTCTGGCCTCTGGTTCTGGATACTGCTCTGCTTTCTCTGGGTGCATCACTGCTTCTGGATCTTTCTGCACAGCTTTCTCTGGACCCAGCGCTGATCTGCACGGCTCCTGGATGCTGCCACCGCTGTTAGGTTTGCTGGATGCTGAGGCCTACTGAGAAGAGTTCTCAGTTTGTGGGTTTAGGCCCTTGCTTTGAGTTCTGAATTATAAGTTCTAGGTTCTAGAGTATGTAGCTGGAATCAGTCTGGATGTGGTGTGGTCCGGCAAAGCGCATTGCAGCAACTGGATTTGAATGTCCTCTCTAGCTTCCAGTGGCTCTTTTTATGTCTTTTGAAAGTGGGTGTGTGTGCAGCATCACTAGCCAGCCCCTCTTTCAACTGCCCATTGGTCAAGCTTTCCGCAATGCTTTGATTGGGGGAAGGAAATGTGTGTCATGGTGATGCTGTAGGTTTTATGGGTCAGAGGATCCTCCCCTGGTCAGTTTGCCCACAAATCTATATTTGACCTAAAGACATATTTCATAGATAGACAGTGGTTTGAAATTACATGCACCCATCACGTATCACATGAGGTATACTCTGTTCAAACTCCGATGTTTCTAAGAGCTTGCATTCAGAAACGGCAACATTTTGCGTTTTTTAACTGGTTTTGCAATATTGGTTTTTCATTATAAATTATACACATATACACGTCCTGTCCATACATACTCCAGTAAATTCCCATGTCTCTAGCTTAAACACAGAGCCTGTAGTATACATAAATAGCAGTGTTTTGCCCCAGAACATCACACAAATTCCCAACGCGTCTTAAAACGTGCACAGAAAAATCACAAGAATTATGGTATCATTTAAATAATTTTGACAAGTCCGCACCATGAGTTATACATCTTTCTTAAAATCATACTCTGGCCAACAGGGGTGTGTCTTCCCAGGTCACATGGTGGAGAAACCAGTTTATCCAGTTTCTGCCAAGCTCAGAGACCCTGCCCCTCCCAGCTTCTGCCAAGAGGAAGCGGTTTTAAGGCAGGGCTTTGTTCAAAAGGAAGCCATTTACAACCACCCTAATAAACCATCTGCCTGGGTCCTTTCTTTAGTCTCTAGCAGTCCCTTGATAATTCAATCAGAGAGGGGTAACCTCCCCTCAGAATGCAGCCAGGCCTGAGAACTGCTGTGGATCTAGTTTCACTCCAATTGGGGGGAAGTTGTCAGGCAGAATTCAGTTCCTTAAACCAGGCCCCAGCTAATGTCACCTTTAGTTACCCAGTTTTCTGCATTCAAATAAAACTAACAATTTTTACACATGCAGCTAGAATGCTGATTCTAAGTTCAAAACTATGACATTTTAACAGTGACAAACTATGTGACACTCAAAAGTAGGTCACTCAGTTAATTTAAACATTTTCGATTTTTGGTAGTTTTAAATCCAGTTTCAGTTAGGCTGCTGCAGACCTGCAGAGCTCAGCCAGTCTTGTTATGAACATTGTTTTGGGGCTCTTCAACTTCCCAGATTTAGTATGCACACATACTTCATACTGCCAGATGTCCGCTGGTGTTCAGTGAGATTTTTGGATGTGTTTCAATGTTTGAAAATAGGCTTCTTGAGCTGGCATTCAGAGAAACAAAAGGTGATTTTAAAGTGCGGTTTTTCCTTTGGCACACATTTCACTCATGGCACCCCGGCCCATCCTGCTCGCACTGGTGGGTGGCAAGTTAGGCAACCATTTTAGTGTGCACAAACTGCGTGGTTCTCCTGGATTTTGGCGCACATGTGGGCTTTTTGGCCATCTTGGATTTCCTAAGCCCACAGCACCAAATGTTGCAGCATGATAGCTCAAACGTGGGTCAGGACACCCAACAAGGCCCCCCTACCCGACTGCACTTTGAATTTGAATTGATGGGGAGTCGGGTGCACAGAAGGTGATGACCCACGCACTGGTATGTCCGCATAATCTTCTTCCAATTCTGCAATGGCACAGTTCAGCATCTTTTCCTCCCTCCAGTCGACCAATCAGTTCTCCTTGCTGGTCCTGATGGGAGGGTTGGGCGGCACCCTGGGCCCCTTGCGTCTCTGCTCCCGGTCTCTGGATCATCCTCCCTGGCTAGTCTCAAGGTTTTCTTTCTCCTAGGACGACAAAGGAAGAGCGGCAATACCTATTCATAGACATTTTTCCCCCACCCTTGATATAGTGGGGTGGCATATAAATTTATAGTCAAAACTTATGAACATGCACATTTCTTTTTTGCATTCAAAAACCAAAACACCCACATTGAGAAACTCAGAATTTGATAGGCGATATGTAGGATATTTTAAGTTAGAACTGAATTAATCTGAGACAGTACCCTCTAGGATTCCAGAGGATTCCTCCAGTTGTTGCAGAGTGTGCCTGGGATGGCAACACTTCTACTGGTTAATGTGGACCCACTTGTCTTCCCCCTCTGCCAAAGGACCTTTAGGGATGTGGATCTTGTAGGCCACAGGGGAGATCTTGTCTATAATCTCATAGGGTCCCTTCCATGTAGGCAAACATTTTCGCTGCTTTGCCTGGTTTCTTTGGAAGTTGTATAAATAGACCCGGTCCCCCACCTGATATTCCTTCCTGGAAGTTTTCAGGTAATAGTGGGTCTTCATACTCTCGGCTGATCTTTCTAGATTCCGCTGAGCATAGGCAAAAGCATGCTGAAGGTGTTTCCTTAAATTCTCCACATACTCATGAGTTGTGGAGGCATTTATCAATGTTTGCTCTTGGGTTCTGTAGAGCAAATGCTGAGGAAGCACCATCTTGCGTCCAGTCATCAACTCAAATGGTGACATTTTGGTTGCAGATGAAGGGGTAGATCTGATGGCCATTAGGACCAGAGGTAATCGGATATCCCAACTTGGCCCAGAATCTGCCACAAACTTCCTTAATATGCTCACAATGGTTCGGTTATATCTGTCTACTGCCCCAGAAGAAGCTGGCCGGTAAGCAATATGCAACTTCCTTTTGACCCCCAGTATCTCCCACATCTTTGTCATCACTTCACTGGTGAAGTGGCTACCTCTGTCTGACTCAATCCTTTGAGGTAGACCAAAACGGGAAAAGATGTGGTTAATCATCAAGGCAGCTGCCGTTTCTGCCTTGCAGTTTGGGGCTGGGAGACATTCCACCCACTTGGTAAACAAGCATGTCACAGTCAACATGTACTTATTCCCCCTAATGGAGCGAATCACGGGGCCTATAAAGTCGATTTGTAAATCTGACCATGGGAGTGTCATTCCCCTCTTTTGGAGAGGCGCCCGGTGTGTGAGGGATGTTGGCTGAAATTGTGCACACACAATACAACCCTTCAAATATTGGTTGAGGTCCTGGCCCATGTGTGGCCAGTATGCAACCTCTCTTAAGATTTCCAGTGTTGTGTGAAACCCCCTATGACCGGCGGTGGCCGCATCATGGGCGTGACTTAACATCAGGCTTCGGAATGAGGTAGGAACCACCCACTGATCGTGGCCAGCTTTGGATTTCCTTACCAGCAAACCGTCTTGGATTCGGAACATTTTTGGACATTTCATCAACACTCTTAGGTCCTCTTTCCCAATGTAATCGTTTTCCGTCAGGGGAAAGTTCTCAGGGTCCTCAATGTGTTGGTAAAATTTACCAATTATTGGATCCCCCTTCTGAGTGGTAATCAAATCAGCATCAGGGGTCTCCTTACTCCATTGTGCAATTGAAAGATCATTGTGAGCATTTGTCTGGGACCTAGTGATAGCAGTGACCTGGATTTCCCCCAACAGGGACTCAATCTCAACTAGATCCCCTTGGATGGCCCCGGTTTTGGCCAGCTGATCAGCTAAGTCATTTCCAGTTTTGTCTGGTCCCTCTACTTTGGAATGACCCTTGATCTTTTTCCAGTAGATGGTCATCCCATTCGATGTGACCAGATCATCAATGTTTTGGATCAACTTCCCATGTTTCAAGGGTTTGTTGTTAGCACATAACATGCCTCTGGTTTTCCAATTAACCAGGTGCTCCACGAACCCGTTCCGTACATAATCAGAATCTGTGATTATGACCAGTTCGTGGAGTTGATGCTGGACAGCAGTGAGGATGGCCTGATGCACAGCCATCAATTCTGCCACCTGACTACTTCGGGGACCAATTTTGTATCCAGCGGAGGGTTCTGGGAACACCTTCACCCATGCATTCCCTACGCCAGCCACCAGTTCTTTCTCCCCGTCGTTGTCAACATGGTAAGAGCATCCATCCACATAGACAGTGGGCATTCCCTCACACTTGTCCTCTTCAAAGACTTTGTGTGGGGAATTAAGGTATGCCTCCGTGTTGTCCTTGATTTTTAGACTTTCGTCCTCGAGACAATTTTCTCTGGCACAATCATGCAAGTCAGCCAGACCTTGCGCGAGGGGACTCTTCTTGTTTTGGCCATATCTGACCTCCCCAGGAAAGCCTTGCATTGACAGAATCCAGGAAGTTATTCAGGAATTACTCACATTTCCGGCCCGGATTCTGTCACTTTGGAGATATTGCAGAGGCTGGTGTGGAGTCTCCACTATGAGGTGTTCCCCCTGGATAAACGGGCGGTAATTCTTCAATGCCCACACCATTGCCAGGAGTGCCTTCTCACAATCGTTGAATTTTTCCTCCACAGAGGATAAAGTTTTGCTCGCATAGGAGATTACTTTATTGACCTTGTCATGCTTTTGGTATAATACTGCCGTCAAGCACGTATTAGAGAACCCCGTCTCCAGGAAGAACTCCTTGTTTCTGACAGGGTAAGCTAGGCTGGGCGCTTGTGAGAGGCTTCTTTTGAGTTGTCTTACTGCCTCGGCTTGTTCTGGACTCCATTCCCACTTGACCCCTCCCTTCAGGAGATGAATCAGGGGTCTGGTGATCTCTGCGTAGCCCTCAATGAACTTTCTGCTGTAATTAGTCAGTCCAAGGAGGCTCCTTAGTTCCTGCAGAGTTGTGGGGTCTTTCAGTTTCTGAAGTGCTTCCACTTTCTTTTCCTGGGGACAGAGACCCTGAGGAGTAATCTCATGCCCCAAGAAGTTAACACGGGTTCTACACCACTGTGCTTTCTGAAGGGAAAGTTTTGCTCCGGCGGCCCTCAACTGGGTCAGAACATAACGGATCTCCGCTATGTGTTCCTCCACAAATTAACTTTTGATGAGGACATCATCTGCATAAACCAGGTTACCCCTTGCACCCAGGTCGGGCATGGCCTTGTGTAGGAAAATGTTAAATTCATTGCCGGAGTTGAGGTATCCGAAGGGAGTCCGGGTCCATGTGTACTGCTGGCCCCCAAAGGTAAAAGCCAGCTTGTATTGGTCCTCCATACTGACAGGCACAGTCCAGTATCCATTGGTCAGGTCTATTGCTGTGAATACCTGTGACCCCTGAATCTGGGCCAGCCCTTGGTCAATGTAGGGCAGAGGCCATCGGGAAGTATGGACCCGTTTGTTGAGCTCCCTAAGGTCGGCGCAGAGTCTCCACTGGCCGTTTAGCTTCAATATTCCCAGCACCGGATTATTGAAAGTGCTGTGGACTGGACGGATTATTCCCCGGGACTCAAGGTTCTTAATTATTTCAGTAAGGGACTCCATGGATGCAAGAGGCAAGCGATATTGCTTCACAAACACTGGAGTCATTCCAGGGTCCGTGGGGATTGCTGTTGTGTGGATGTCGGTGCGACCACAGTCATATGAGTCTACCGCAAAGAGATCTTGGAAATCCAAGAAAACTTGTTTCAACTTTTGCTTCTGTTCCAGAGTCACACAGGCATCAGCTAGGTTGACTCTCTCTTCCACCATCTGCCTGAAGCCTGGAAAGACTTCTGGTTTGGCTATCTCAGCGGCCTCCTCCAGCTGGGTGGAGAAGTCCCTGGTCAGAGTGCTGATTTGGACTCAGGTGGGAAAGGCAACCCTCATGGACCTGGAAAATCACCTCATCCCTCCTGAAGTCACAAGTCACATCTTCCTTACCATAGGGGCAGGAAGTGTACACCAGGAAGTTCCCCCCATGCCGGGTAAAAATCCTGTCTGGTGTTGTATTGTACTCACTGTCACTGTCAAAACAGTCCTTGGGGATTGGTCCTAACAGTTCATTTCCTAGATCAATGGAAAAATGTCGGTCATCAACCGCCATTCCAATAATGGTGCCTGCGGCTAGAGTAATACTCTGTAAGTCTCTGTTATCCACCTCTATTGGAATGGTGTCATGTTCTATGTTGACTAATGGAGTTGGGTTTACCCCCAACCCTTGCTGTTGGAGGGAAGCATTTAGATGTATATAAGCATCAGGGTTTTGCAATTTTTGTCCTCTTTTAACTTTCACTTCCAGGGAGAATTGTCGGGTCCTTTCTGGGATGGTGACTTCCTCTTTGATCTGAATTTCAACAGCATAAGGTAGCAATTGAGCTGACCTAAATGCTTTTTCTGAATCATCAAAGCCCATGGGATTATCCGCTAATCGGGACCAAGCTTTGAAGTTTATTAGGTCCAAACTAATGGCAAAGCGATTGAGAATGTCACTGCCTAAGTAAAAGGCGGCAGTGACGTCTCGCACGACCCAACAATTATGGACTATGCTCTTGTTGCCAATGAAGATTTTGAGCATACACCTGCTTGGCAGGAGATGTTTGGAGTTAGGTGCTTCCAGGTCCCACAGTTTGAATGTGGGAATGGCTGGATCTTTTGGGAGTTGGCAGAACATGGCTTCGCTGATGAAGCTCTTACCGTTGTTCACACACACTCGAGCGAGAACAGAGTCCTTCCCATCATTTAACTGAACAGGGATGAACAACTGCTCTCCAATTTGCTGAATATCAGCCAGGCTCTGAGCTGATTTCACATCTTTCTGGACTATAAGAGTGGGAGTTTCTGATTGTGGATTAGTAAAGAATTTCAGGGTGTTTCCTTCCAGTGTGGAATACCACCTTAAACTGGAAGGAAGGTTGATTTTCAGAAATAGAGAGGACCCCCCATCACTAGTCTGTTGTCCTACTGCTATTACTGTCACGTCTGGAATTTGGTTGTTCTGGAAGTGAAATTCTACTTGGTCAGATTTTTGTTCAACCATGTGGCAGGTGCCGTTTAAACTAACATGGTTGACACTCTGTTTTAATTTTATTGGTCGGCTAGTCTGGGTCCAGAGGACCTTGTTTACGCAATCTATTAGGGGTGACAACCTTCTCAGGAGGTCATTCCCTAGTAAACAAGGGGTGCCCTCTGGAGTCACTACTATGACCGGGTGTTTCACCTTGTGTCGCCCAATTTTAATGTCCAAGTCTGCAGTCCCCTCAACGGGAATTTCCTTCCCGTCAAAGTTCTGCAGTTGTCCAGGAAGAGAGGTGAGAGGAATTCGGTAATTCTCCCCCCTTCCTGCATTTAGTTCCTCAAAGGCCCATTTGGACAGAAGGGGAGCTTGGGATCCAGTGTCCACCAGTGCCAAAATTGTACCCTGCCCCTGTACTTGTACCGGGGCATAGTATCTTCCCTCCTTCTCCTCAAGGGGGCACAGATAATGCACATTTTTGGCCAACTGGTGGGCTAACTCTCTGGTTTTGGACATTGCTAGCGAAGAGATTTGGGCAGAATTCTGTGGGGAGCCTTGGGAATCTGAAAGAAAAAGTTGGCAACTGGAGATCAGAGCCATTGTGGGTTCCCCTGGTTCCGGTTCTGGGCCGCCCCCCCCCTTTTTGGAGGCAGTCACCAGGATGGGTTTGAACCAGGGGATTTCGGTATTGTGGGTTCTGGGATGAGATGATGGGCGGCGGTAGCTCAGTCTCCATATCTCCCCAGTCTGGATTGGAATCGCTTGGGACCCATTTTTCTTTGGGAGGAGTTCCCCCATCTCTGAAGGAGAAGATCCTTTTCCCAGGATCTTCTGAGGATCCCTCAAATTGGAAGACCTGAACCTCCTCCACAAAGTGGGTCTTTTTGGGTCCTTTGTTTCTCCTACCCCCCTCTGCTCCTTGGGAGGCAGGCTTTCAGGGGCAGGAGATTTTGTTTCCAGTTCCTGGTTTTCCAGGGGCTGTTTACAAGTTGGGAAGGAAGCTTCCTCCAAGGCTTTACACCCCCCTTCCCCTTGTGCCTCATCCCTGGGAACCGGTGGGTTATCGGGGTGCTGCCCCCGTCATTGTTCTGGAGCACCAGGTCCCAAGTTTGGGGCATTCTGCTGTGGCATGCTCATCTGAGGGTTCTGTTGAGCCCTCAGTATGTGACCCAGATCTCGTGCCATATTTTGGACCTGGCGCTCAAGTTGTGAAACCCGCTCGGTCTGATACGGGGCTCTATTTTCTCCCCTGGGCTGATCCCGGGAAGGGTAGCTATCCCTTCTCTGGTAGTACCCCTGGTTGGGAAGATTTTGGTACCCCTCCACCCTTGGCCTCCCCTCTCCCGGATTAGGTTGTCTGGTCTCAGGGAATTGGGGAAAGAAGGATGGATGATTTTGGGGCTGGAAATTGGGCGGATACCTGGGGAAAAAGTTCTGCCCAGGATTTGGAGAATTTCTGCCCTCCTGGGGGAAGTTAGGAGGGAAGTTCCCCGGGTCAGGTGCTTGGCTGGATCCCCCCCCTTGGGCTGGAGGAGTCCACATATAACCCAAGATTGGTCGGTTTCCCTTGTAGCGGGGACTTACATAGTCAGGGGAGCGGGGGACCCCATTTGTGGGACTACCTCCTCGACTCCCTGTCTGTGACTGGCCCGAGGGATTTCTGGGCTTAGGATTATTAGGTGCAGGTAGGTTTTTAGGCCCCCCCATCTCCAAGTCTAAAACGGAGGCAACCTTTGCCTCTGCCACCTTGGCAGCAGCAGGGGTGCTGTTGGTTTTGGGGTTTTTGGGCGCATTATTTTTATTTTCTATGGGCTTCTGCACCTCATAGATCCGGGTAGCCTGTTCAATGACCCAGTCTAAAGATCTTTTCTCGTGAAAATCTCTCACGAGCTGGGTCATTATATATTTAGGGAGAGCATGGAAAAATGTATTGACAAACTCTTTGCTGTCTGTGCGCACCCTTCTGGCGGTCTGCGCAAAAGCACGCTTTAATTCTTGCACAAACTCTTGTGGGGCCTGATCCTCCCCACATTGCAAATTGTAGGCTGCCTTGCGAGCCTCTTGAGGATTTCTGTGAACAGAAAAATGTTTCAAGATGGCCGCCTTATAGGTGGACCATCTTAAATGATTTTGGTCCTCTAGCCACGCAAAGAAACTGGAGTATTCTGGGGAGAATGTCCACTTTACATATTGGATACAGCTTTGGCTGTCCTTCAAATGAAAAGTCTCCATCATTTGCTCATAGAGCTTCAAGTGTTCCCAAACAGAGTACTTGGCGTTCTTATGATAAGGCGTGATGACACTCCTGATTGCCTTAATCTGTTTCAATGTGTCCTTAAGCAAGGCCCTTTTTGCCTTATTGGCCTTTTTGGTTCGGGTAACCCTGGTCCATTCATCCTCTGACTCAGAGGCACTGCTCCCCGAGGTTCCTGTCTGATCTTCAAGGTTTTCCCGGATTCTGCGAGCCTGGGAATGGCTGGCAGAATGTGGGGACCTGGTCTCCTGTGTCCTGCGCCGTTCAGAGGAGTCTTCAGATTCCTCCTTGCTGCCAGGATTTGATGGGTACCCCCCCCACTGACCTAACTGGGCAGAAGTTTTCAGGATGCCCTTAATGGGCCTATTCTCCTGGGGTTCCCCACTAAATTGCACTGTGCTTGGGTGCCCATACCCAGATGCCCGCCCCTCCATACCTGGGTGGTACTGGCCTATGAGCACCATGCTTTTGGCTGGATAGTAATCTGCCATCCCTGTGGCCCGGTGCTCATGTGCGCCAGGGGACATGGGGGTGGCAGAGTCCAGGGACTGAGAGAGATAAAGGCCTCTGGTACTAGGGCTCCTGAGGTTATGCTCAGGAGTTTCCCTTTCCCAGCGAACCTGGTCTCTATCCGCCCCTGCTCCCTGTTGCAATGCAAGAGCCTGCGCTTTCAGTTCCTCAGTTAAGGCCTTACTCGACCCTATCAGTCTCTCCTGCATCGCTACCTGTTGCTGGAGCCTATCATTGTGCTGACAGAGAGCCTCATTTTCTCTCTGTGCCTTCCGATTGGTCCTGGAGTACTGGGCCAGTCTTTGCTGCAGGAGGGTTACCTCCTGAGTCCCTTCCCTACTGGCCTGCTCCTTTCTTGCCAGAGCCTCCTCCACCCTCCTGGTGTGCTCTAACAAGTTCTGGTGTTCTTTTTGGAGGTCACCCAGTCCCGGGAGGGCCAGGTGATTTTCTTCCATTTTCCTTTTTAAGTAGCAGACTTCCTGGCCTAAGGTATCCCTTTCCTGACCAAGAGCCTGCATTTGTGACGCCAGGTCGTCCCTCTGCCTTTGAAAGGCACCAGCTTTCTGGCGTTCTTCATCAAACTCTGCCTGGGTATCCAGGTCTTTCAAAATCAATTTGTTGCTTTCCTCTTTCTCTCTGTCTAGTTGGATTTGCAGGGTGGCTACCTGCTCTGTGCATGCCCTGTTGAAATTGATCTGTTGCTCCAGCTTTTTCCTGCTCTGCAGCAAGGAGTCCAAACTGTCTTGGTGCTCCTTCTACAAAGCCAGAATTCTGGTATCCTGGTCTGTCTTTTCCTGTTGCAGTATATCCATGTCCTCCTTTATTTTAATGATATACTGCCTACTATCATTTTCTAACTCCTGGCTCCTCTGCAGCCTCTGCTCAGAAGAATCCAGATCAGATTGGGCCTTCTGTAATGCCAGCAGTTGCCTACTCGCCAGATCTTGGCCTTCAGCACATTTGTCCTGCATGGCTCCCATATGTAAATATAAATATGCCGCTACCCTGGCAATCTTGTTGTGCTCATCCTTGGCCTTAGGGGCCATATATAGTTCACTCAGGGCCACATGTAAGGGACCCTGGTCACTCCATATATCTGACCCTGTTTCAGTGATCTGGGGTGCGATTGCCTGCAACCAGACCGTCTGGTCCTGATGAGTCCACTCACCTCTCGCAAATAGCTTATGTAAGAAGTGCTCTCTGGCTATTTTCATATCTACCAAGGTCGTCATTCTGGAATTTGAGTTCCTTCCTGACTTACAGAAGTTTGTACTTTATTTTTGCAAAACAGACCTTTTCCTTAGACCATTCCTTTGAGGAGTGCTTTACAGCGTAACACAGCGTGGTGATCCGACCGGATATGTGTATCTGGTCAGCTGGCACACTGTATTAATCTGCACAAGTGATAGATCTAACCCAAACATCCCGGACGAGCCCCCAATTTGTAAGAGGATTCAATCCAGCACTACAGCTAAGTCAATGCCTAGTCTGGGATACTGAATGGAAACCCTTATTGATATATCTTTATGTCCAGTTCATGAGTTCAGGATGACTACCCCTATATAACACCCCTCTCTTGGAACCCCCCTGACCCCACTGAGCCAAGAAGTAGTTCTGTTTTGCAAGTTTAAACGGTTTATTTGAGAATGTAAACAATATATATATATCACACTTTATAATAAATTAATAATTAATATCACACTTCAGAACATGAGCAGTCAACAACAATGGGTAATGTTCTACTAATAAACTGATTTGATTGCCCAGGAGTAGTATAAAGGATGAGGTAGCACGCTTGGGAATAGGAACAGAAGAATAAGGTGGTAGAGAATGCTTTATCTAGTTTCAGATGGATGCAATGTTGAATGAAAATGCAATACAGAAAATACTCAATATGATTTCAACAAAACAATGTAATCACTTTTCTCTGGCAATCCACTCCCCACCTTATGCAATGTAAGTTAATGAAGAGGAGAGCACACAGTTCCTAGAAATGCAATCAAATGTAATTCAGTTCACCCCAGCAAGCTTAGACTACAGAAGTTTGAAACACAGGCCCAAAATGCTTTTATATGTGCTGGCAATGAAGTGAGGAATATGCTGAAAATGGTTTTAATTCCCTTTAGGAGGTTCAGGGTGAGTGAAATATACTTGGGATGGGTTCAGGCTCACTTTAGCAAGGATCTAGGAGTAACTAGCAGGTTAAATGAATTTTTGGCAAAGGAAAGCGAGGAAGCTGCTGTTTTCACACGTGGCTGGATTTTTAACCAAATCGCGAATCGTGGCAAAATTCGCAAATGCGTGAATCACGATTACGGCTAAAGTATAAGGAGTAGCAAGTCGGTTCTAAGCTTGTTGAAAAGCTGAGATTCTAAGCTTTCAGAGGAAAGTTAAACCACGTTCCTAGCCCAAACGGTTCCAGAGATACGGACGATTAAATAAAGGTAGTTTTTCGGATTTTAAATTTTAAAAGTTCAAAGCGACAGGTTACAGCTTGCAGCTAGAAAATGACAGGTGACAGCTTTGCAAATGACAGGTGACAGTTAGGAGGCAGTTCTGGTTAGATTAAATTAGATTGAATTATATTATTTTAACTAAGAGATTGGTTCTGCACAGTTCTGCTAGGTACTCACAATATATTTTGAAATAGGCCTCCCCATGGATCTGGTCAGGTTTTGGACTGGACTCCGGTTCTGGTCTCGGCACTTCACAGTGATCTGAGTCAGCTCTCTGGTTCTGCTAACAGCGGTCTGGGTCACTCTGGATCTCTGGCCTCTGGTTCTGGATACTGCTCTGCTTTCTCTGGGTACAGCACTGCTTCTGGATCTTTCTGCACAGCTTTCTCTGGACCCAGCGCTGATCTGCACGGATCCTGGATTCTGCCACCGCTGTTAGGTTTGCTGGATGCTGAGGCCTACTGAGAAGAGTTCTCAGTTTGTGGGTTTAGGCCCTTGCTTTGAGTTCTGAATTATAAGTTCTAGGTTCTAGAGTATGTAGCTGGAATCAGTCTGGATGTGGTGTGGTCCGGCAAAGCGCGTTGCAGCAACTGGATTTGAATGTCCTCTCTAGCTTCCAGTGGCTCTTTTTATGTCTTTTGAAAGTGGGTGTGTGCAGCATCACTAGCCAGCCCCTCTTTCAACTGCCCATTGGTCAAGCTTTCCGCACTGCTTTGATTGGGGGAAGGAAATGTGTGTCATGGTGATGCTGTAGGTTTTATGGGTCAGAGGATCGGATCCTCCCCGGGTCAGTTTGCCCACAAATCTATATTTGACCTAAAGACATATTTCATAGATACACAGTGGTTTGAAATTACATGCACCCATCACGTATCACATAAGGTATACTCTGTTCAAACTCTGATGTTTCTAAGAGCTTGCATTCAGAAACGGCAACATTTTGCGTTTTTTAACTGGTTTTGCAATATTGGTTTTTCATTATAAATTATACACATATACACGTCCTGTCCATACATACTCCAGTAAATTCCCATGTCTCTAGCTTAAACACAGAGTCTGTAGTATACATAAATAGCAGGGTTTTGCCCCAGAACATCACACAAATTCCCAACGCGTCTTAAAACGTGCACAGAAAAATCACAAGAATCATGGTATCATTTAAATAATTTTGACAAGTCCGCACCATGAGTTATACATCTTTCTTAAAATCATATTCTGGCCAACAGGGGTGTGTCTTCCCAGGTCACATGGTGGAGAAACCAGTTTATCCAGTTTCTGCCAAGCTCAGAGACCCTGCCCCTCCCAGCTTCTGCCAAGAGGAAGCGGTTTTACGGTCCCCCAATAAACCATCTGCCTGAGTCAAGGCAGGGCTTTGTTCAAAAGGAAGCCATTTACAACCACCCTAATAAACCATCTGCCTGGGTTCTTTGTTTTAATCTCTAGCAGTCCCTTGGTAATTCAATCAGCGAGGGGTAACCTCCCCTCAGAATGCAGCCAGGCCTGAGAACTGCTGTGGATCCAGTTTCACTCCAATTGGGGGGGAGGTTGTCAGGCAGAATTCAGTTCCTTAAGCCAGGCCCCAGCTAATGTCACTTTTAGTTACCCAGTTTTCTGCTTTCAAATAAAACTAACAATTTTTACACATGCAGCTAGAATGCTGATTCTAAGTTCAAAACTATGACATTTTAACAGTGACAAACTATGTGACACTCAAAAGTAGGTCACTCAGTTAATTTAAACATTTTTGATTTTTGGTAGTTTTAAATCCAGTTTCAGTTAGGCTGCTGCAGACCTGCAGAGCTCAGCCAGTCTTGTTATGAACATTGTTTTGGGGCTCTTCAACTTCCCAGATTTAGTATGCACACATACTTCATTCTGCCAGATGTCCGCTGGTGTTCAGTGAGATTTTTGGATGTGTTGCAATGTTTGAAAATAGGCTTCTTGAGCTGGCATTCAGAGAAACAAAAGGTGATTTTAAAGTGCGGTTTTTCCTTTGGCACACATTTCACTCATGGCACCCCGGCCCATCCTGCTCGCACTGGTGGGTGGCAAGTTAGGCAACCATTTTAGTGTGCACAAACTGCGTGGTTCTCCTGGATTTTGGCGCACATGTGGGCTTTTTGGCCATCTTGGATTTTCTAAGCCCACAGCACCAAATGTTGCAGCATGATAGCTCAAACGTGGGTCAGGACACCCAACAGTGTCCCTTTCAGTAAAGACTTTTACCGATAGTTCCAGTAACAGATAGTTCTTGAGGTGCTGGAATGCTCGCCAGCTGGTCCAGCCTAGGACTCTCACGCTCTCTTCTCACTCCCCACTCAGGGGCTTTCTCACTCTATGTATAGTCCATGGCTCTTCCTCTTCTCACTCCCCTCCGCAGGGTTCTTCTTAGTCTTTTTGCACTCCAGGTTCTTTTCCCTCTTTCTCTCTCTTTTGCCCGCCTCCCTTTCCGCTTGAGCCACGACATACCTGACTGCCTCCAGAGGTGCTCCTCGGGAGGGGTATTGAGCCTGGTCGGCCCGCCTGTCGTTGCAGAGCTGCTTATGCGACTTTTCAACTGGCCTCCACGTTTGCCTTCCGGGACTCTTCTCCGGGGTTCATGCAGCTTCTCGGTTGGTGGGGAGTCACTTACGCAATGTTTCAGCTGGGCTCTATGTCAGCCTTCCGAGGATCTTCTTCCTCAGTCTTGCAGCTCTTCGGTCGGTGCAGAGATGCTTGTGCAGCTTTTTAGCATGGCTTTGTGTCAGCGTTCCAAGGCTCTACTTCCTGTGTCTTGCAGTTCGGTCTGTGTGGAATCTTTTAAACAACATTTCAATCTGCGTCCTCATCAGTAGTCCAAGGATCTTCCTCCTTGCAGCTTCTCAGGGCTGCTCCTGGATGGCAGTCAACCGCACTCCCCTAGTGCACATTGTCGTCCTGCCAACCAGCACTGGTGTCCTTCCTCTTTTGCCAGCCACAGTTCCTTGGCCTCTTTGACATGTTTAAACTCTGCAGGGCCTGCTGAGAGTCTCATGTGATTGGTTGTCCCAGGTACACTCCTCTAGGAGACTGGTTTACTCGTCCCTACTTAGTCCTCAAAGGAGAATGGGCATATGCAAGGTCAGAACCCAAGTCAGCCATTAGTAATAAATATCTGCTATCTGGATATACTGGAATGCTGAAAAACGCATTCTTCAAATCTATAACACTAAATTACGATGCAGATGCTGGAATCATAGTCAAAAATGTAGTCACATCCGGGACTAATGCAAATTGTAGATCAACAACTTTATTCAATCTGCACAAATCAGTTATGAAATGGTACCGTATGTCATTACCTCCTTTCTTGTAAACCGGAAGAATTGGACTAGTGCAAGTACTACCAGAAATTTCTTCGATTACGTTCCTTTTAATCAAATCTGAAACAATGCATTTCAATGCTTTCTCTCCTTCACCGAGATGTTATAATGCGGAATACGTGGCAGTGTAAGACCTCCTTTCAAAAAATGTTTACTGGTTTTACTTTCAAACAACCAACATCGTTATCATTCACTACCCATATACAAGTTGGTACCCTACTCAATTCAGTCGGTAATGGTTTAGATAAAAATTGTGATACTGGAGTCTTTTGTGGTGATATTGTCAAATATACTCCATCAGGAGAGCAATACATAACCGCATTTAATTTCTTCAATAAGTTTAAACCCAATACATTTTCACCACAATTTTGTGTCAAAAGAAATGTGCAAGACTCTGTGAATGGACCTAGTGTTATGGGTACTGATTGTGACACTGGACTAATTACTGGTGTACCTGCGAGCCCTACTGAGACATTATTCTGCCCTGACAGTGGTATATCTGGAACCTGCTGATGATCAATTGAACATTTCTGTGCACCTGTGTCCACTAGAAAAGTGTGTTCCCTATTCCCAACCTTCATTTCTACGTAGGGCCCTTTCTGGTCTACGGGAATAGATACTGGTTCCAACCCCTGTCTTGGGCTGTCGTAGTAGAACAATACATCGTCAGATGTAAAGTCACCAGAGTAATATGCGTTGGACTGATTATCAAAAACATTTCCATCTCCTGTGCTATTCTGAGGTTGCTGGTTCTGATTCTGATTCCCCGGGTTGTTCTGAAATTGTGGCGCTCTTGGGTTTCTATTCTGTCTTTGTGTTCCAGGGCGACCTCTATTCTGCCTTCTCGGGAAAGTCCCGTTCCGGTTCTGTATTTGTGGGCATCATGCTCGCCAATGGCCTTCTTGTTTACAATAGGCACATTGATTAATCCCTATTGGACCACCTTGCATGTTGGAGAAATGAGCTCTGGTTTGTGCGTTCCCACCACCTCTCATTGTTTGCTACTTGATGCATTAATACCCGCGATTTTAAATTCCCTGTGTCCCTTATTTCTTTCACCTTCTCTACATTTACTCTGTTCTCATAATATTGGATCATGTGTAATACTTCACTTTGTGATTTTGCTTGCCACCCACTCTGAGATGTCATTATTAAATTTTGGATTTTCGGTAACAACCCTCACACGAACTTATCAACCAACAACCTCTTCCCGGGTTCAGTACTCAAATCTTGGCCACTGAAATCTGCAAATACTTCTTCAAATCTATTAAAATAATCTGTCGCACCTTCATCTTTGCCCTGTAAACAAGTTGTTAATTTATCCCAAACTATTCTTTTCTCAGGTATCAACATTTTCAATTTCTGTACTATTCGTGCTGGTAAGGCCAATATAACCGGCAGCGGTTTTTCTCCAGCTTTTCTCGCTGCATCAATTCTAGTTAAATTGTCCCATGTATCACCCAATATATTTATGTCATTCATATTCCTAACCTGTTTCCATATGTCTACAGGAAGAATCACAGGAAACAATAGATCAATATCACTCATTGTAAAAACAGAGGAATTCAAAACAGACTCAATTTCCTTTTAGAATCCCGACAGATTTTTACTAAGATCAGGTATCGTCTGCCTAATGTTATTTACCTCCTGTCTGGAAAAAGGGACATGCACAAACTGTGCTGTATAATGGGCTTCTATCGTGCTTGCTTCAGTCGTTTCAGTGGCAGCAATCTCTATTTTCGGGACAAATGTTGGGGGCACTTCTCTCGTAGGCAATTGCAAACTAGGTGGTTCTACATCTGTCCGTTTGCTAAGCAATAAAGCTAAATCGAGAGAAAAAGTAGTAATTCCAGTTTCAGACAAAAAGGCTCTTTTGTATATCGTCATCAAATCAGCGGGACAACATACTTTATTTTTCAAATACTCATCTTGCAACTACTCGACCATGACCTGCAATACCTTTCTTTGCATCTCTAGTGTATACTGACTAAACATACCATGCATTTCTATTGGAGAAATGGTGACATCCGTAATCCATCTAAGAGCCTCTCGCATACAAATTCTCATCTCTTCACTAACAGGTTTTAACAGCGGCAAGAATTGTTGCTGAACATATGACACATGCTGTTTATCTTTTTTCATTATTTCTTCATTCAATTGATCAAGTTCGTTTCTAAACACAAATAGCCAGCCTACATGTTCTTGTGCTTCCGACGCATTATCCCGCAAACGAGAAAAAACATTTAGATCACGCAACTCTTGAGGTGCCAATATACCAGTCAACTTACTCCATTTTCCCACAAGATACTCCCCCATGCATTCTAACAATACTTGCTGTTCCCCAAGCCTTTTATAGTCACACATGGAATTTTGTACGGCTCCCTCATCGTCACCTTCAATATACGTTTCTGCCCAGGCTCTCAGCTGCTCTTTCCTGGCTTTGCTAATCGTACTACGAGTTATTCTAGTGCTTCCTTGTGGCACAAGCCCCACCTCTGTAGAACTGCCTGCCAAGGCGGCTGCTAATTCATGCTCTGGCGGCGGTGGAGGAAATTATGTCTCGTGGGGGAGATGGTGCAGATGGAACAACAGGAGTGGGGGGGCTGATGAGGTGGGGAAGCAATGGGGTCAATACTACTTTGAGGACGTTCATTTCTTCCTTCATTCAGTATTTTGTTTATTAGCTCATCTGATGTGTGAAAATCTTGTTGTGGATATATTTTTTCTATGCCTAATTGGAAATCCCTGTCCATTCTTCTAAGATCCTCTGTCTATTGATGCTATTCAAGTTCTAGTGCTTTCTCTGCATTTGATTTATGTCTGCGCGCATGTTTCTCTCTACTTCTCAGACGGAGATTAGCTTCCTTCCTCCAGTCTCTCATGACGTCGAATGCCGCTGGGTGTGCTTCCTTGTGTAGCAATACTGATTCTAAGTGTTATATACGTGCCAATTCAAAACTCCCATCATTAGGCCACTGCAAGTCTGATACATGTATGTTCTGCTTATGCCAAATCGTGGTAAACATTATTGCCCCTACTCCATATTTCACATACATCTCAAACACCAGCGACCCTGCGGGTGGCGTGACCTGGCCAGTTTCCAAAGATTGTCTACTGCAGTGGAAAAAACCCACTAGGCAGGAAGACAATTTCCCAGGCATAATAAATCCTTACTTGTTTCTTACCCTGGGCGTTTGATCTTGCAAGAGCAACTCTCAATCAACATCAGGGCATTTAAGAATCGGGGCACGACTCTCCTGATCAATCAATTTGTCACTCAAGACGCAATTCATCCGTATACAGACGCAACCAAGAATCGTTGTGACTGCGTATCTGCTCAATCTGCCTCGTTTCAAGACCCTCACCTCGATGCTCTCTGGAAGCTGCTCGTTGATCAGGGACCGTCTGTGTACAGATCTGCAAGGAATCTCTCATCAGGGGCGCCCCAAACACTTTTCGATCCCAGCTCAACAGCTTCGTCCTCGATTGGTTTTTGCTTTCTTCAAACTTAATGTATATGATGGAGCAAAAGGGGGAGGGTCCCTATTCGGGCACCATTTTTGCTAGGCCATAAAGACCCCTGTATATGGAAACTAAGGCACAATCACCATATACTAGTGATATGACAGACATGAGGTTCAACTTTCCAAGTAATATGGTTCATTTCAAAGTATGCTCAGTCAGCCGACTGGGTCTAACGTCTCGCAACGTGTGTCACCCAGACCTCGTGAGACGCAAGAGAGCAAGCATCACTCAAGCGGCATCATAAATACAAACATGTAATCTTTGAAGGCAAATCAAACTGCCCATAATGTATCCTCTAGAGCTAGGGTTCGGTGATTGATAATCATGACAATTATACTTATTCTAGCAACATTTGCAGAGACAGTTCTTTGTTATGAAGAACATAAAGCACTTGTTCAGCAAGGATATGTTCATAAAGAGACACATTCCTTAGTATGTTATCTACCAGTTTCTATTCGTGAACTAGAAGTCAGCCTGTTCTGAGACATATCCGCGAAGGAGGACCGTGAAAAGAATATAATTCATGTTTTAACTGCCTATTGGTACAGCTTTGGTAAGACAGGCCAGCACCTGGGCCGCTGATTAAATGCCATTTCTGCTTGCCTCCAAGGACTTTGTGAGGGAGGAAAACAATGTATTTCTGTACTGTTTGGCATTGCTGTCTGGGTTGATCTTTCAACATGCAGGCTGTGGCATCGCACCGTGTATGAGCTTTCAGAATAAAATACATTTCGCAAAGCATTTGACAGAAAAGAAAAAAAGCGAATGGCAAATATTACACAAAATGGATGCCCTCTGGTTATACTGACGATTCTGTGTTTGCGATGTTTGTCACATGATGCGATTGGTTTCCGGCCAACATAAAATACATACTATACATGATTAGGGTCGTTTCTGGACTAACATCCCCTGCCGGGTCCTGTGACTGAGGATTGTTCCCACCAGTTTTTGCACTGCGTGTCACTTTTGCAGCCATGGAACTCCAAAGACCCACCTTTCAAACATGATTCCCCTTCATTAAATTAGCAGGGGTCTCGACAATATTGTATATCACCGGAAATTGTAGATTAAATTGCCATTCACTCACCAATGTAAGTTAACTCTTCCAGTCTCACACAATGCCTCGCACCGCAGCTAGCAGCTCAGCAGAACTGCAAAACTGCTCCTCGACTTGGCTCCCGAACTCGCATGCGCTTTCGCGCTCGTAATGATGTTTTATGGGACAAAGAACGAACATTGCACGTCAAGCACCCGCTTCTCCCAGAGGTGATTAATGGAAATCCGATTGATTTTCTTGCAAAGTGCAAACAGGCAATCAGACAACGTAGTGAAGCAGACCACAGGTATCAGCCCAGTATCGCCTGCAAAACTGCTCCTCAACTTGGCTCCCGACAAGTTTGGATAGGCCATAAAAAGCTTAATTTCCTAAAAAGAATGAAATACGCTAACCCCCGAAATGCTTGGTAAATTCCTTTTTTTACCTAGATTTGAATTCCAAGTGACATACAGGGCAGGGAATAGACACAGCAAAGCAAATGCATTTTCATGTCTTGTGAATAAGAACGTCTCAGAAACTTCTGACGCCGCAAAATAACATCAATGCACCAGCTTTATGATAAACTCGGATGGTAAAACCAGTGATGCACAGTGAGACCTCACATTAGAAATCATCACAGAAAAGGTCAGTAAAGCAGTCAAGAAAGCCAATTATCAGGGGTCCAGGCAGACACAAACAAAGACGCACACCACTCCCAGGCAAATAAATGGTCCAGATTTGTGGCTTGCGTAGCCAATCCGGCACCACTTGCTGGTAGTGTCGTAGGTAGTTCCTTAGTGTTGTCTTCTCCAAGATCTAACCACTAAAACACTCAGCCTGCGCCTCGCTCATGTTTATGAAGCGCCTGATCAGAGTTACAGTGAGCAAATACACACAAATGAAATTTGAGCAGCCTGATGCACTGACAGGGACCCCCCTCCCCTGCAACGCACTCCCCAAGGGCACATGCAATGTATGAAACCCTCAGAGGCCTCTTACAGTCTATCTGAGGTGAGGACAGTGTCTCTTTCTGTTTCCCTTGGCCTGACTGACTCTCTTTGTCTGTAACATGGGGAAAGCACCAGGAAGTGCCAAGAAGCAATTAAGCTATGCAGGGAAAGCCTACAAAAAAAGAAACCGAGACAACATTTATCTATCTGTCTATGACTCTGTGGGTTAGGGGTAGCGTCTCTCTCAGGTGATGGCTGCTAAAGAAAGCATGGCTGTGTGCATCTGTCTGTTTGTCGATCAAAGTAGAAGGCAGTTACTCTTTCTCAGTCTGTTTCTTTGTCTCTGGTGAGAGCCCAGTGGCTGAGTGTCTCAGACCATGAGTGTCTTTCTTCTCCTATTTGGTTATCACTAACCAATGTGTGGCGATTGCTATATTTGTCCCTCTGTGACGGATTGCCATTTGCAAGGGTTAAATAGCCCAACCTTTGTTTTTCTATAAAGTATTTTTTCTCAGATTTCCATTTTAGCGAACTGTCCAGTACAAATCAACCAATGCCAAAAACAGAAAACACAACATTTAGGGACACAAAATGTACATACACAAATGATATCCAAATGCAAGGTCTGGGCACAGAGGGGAGAGGCTACAGGAATTTCGCTGAAATATTTGCCGCCGGTACCACAATATAGATAATATACCTGGGGTGTGGTCTATTCGGTGACAATGTGCGGGTCCTGTTATTTCCGAGAAGGGAGAAGGTGCGGCCTCTGATACATATGTTCACGATCTTTAACATGATCTATACATGGGGACCGCGGTGTTAAGTATCTGGCCTTGGAATTAGACAACATCGCTGAGATCTTTTCCATGCGCAGGATTTCCCTTATCCAAAAGCAGACTATGGGTGGACCCTCAGGGGCTTTTCAAAGGTACACTGTTCATAGGCGGGCCGCGATATCTAGTTGTGTGATTAAAGACGATCGGCACCCGGAAAGTGGGTATAGCCCTTCATTGTTGTTGCTTCCTATAACTAGCACGAGTGGCTTTAGTGGGAGATGTGCACCTAGGATGTCCCTAATTCTCAGCAGAATTTCTTTCCAATGTGTCTGAATTACCAGACGTTGCCAACACATGTGTCCCATGTTACCCACCTCATTGCAACCTTTCCAACAAACACCAGATACTTCCTTAAAAATCGTGTGCGGTCTATGAGGTGTCGGGTACCAACTATAACATATTTTGCATGAGTTCTCTTTTATATTTGAACATCTAGAATTTTACTGCATTCGCCCCTCATATCTGATACCAGGTTTCTATTGGAATCGGGATCCCTAGTTCTGTTCCCCATTTAATCATATATGGATCAATCATAGATCATCATCTGGTTCGAGCAGTTTGTAACATTGGGAGACTCTTTCACAGTCAGGTGAATGCTAATAATGCCAAACCATTAGGTGTCCTGGAAGTCGCAGTCCTCACCTCCCCATTGGACACCCAGTGTCTTAATTGTAAATATCTTAAACGTTAGACTTCAAGTAATTGAAACTTGTCTTTAGATTTGATAAATGTGAGGGGGCCGTTGTTATCACGCAATTTGTCCAGGGTCAGGGGTTCCTGTGTTTCCCAGGAGGAGAATGAGGTCTTGTTTAGTCCAGGTGTGAAGTCCGGAGTCTGAGATATTGGAGTCAGGGGATCCAACCCCGGACATATTCTTAGCAAACTACACCGTCTATCCCAGTACTCATAGTGTTCATCGAATGGGCGGCAGGCGGTCTCCCCCCACAGCCTCGCCCCCAGGGGACAGAAACGGCAATGCAATGGGGCAATCCGACGCCCCTCCCTCCTGGTCAATCTTCTTCCATTTCTTGAATACCTATTAGCTGGGCCAATCAAAGATGTGGCCTATCTGTGCCACTATGAGGTCACGATGTATGTTAGGAACTGCCAATCCCATGAGTGATCACTTTCTGCAGGATCTTGCGCAGGACTCTGGGTAGTTTCTTGGCCCAGATACATTTTGGATTTTAGAATAATGTGAGCATTTGTGTTTCTGAAAAGAGGCCTGTAGATCAGATACCCCCTTTCACAATGCTCCATGCAAAAATCATGTACCTTTGCTGTAACTATCTCCTAACATCTCCAGCATCTGCTCTTCAGTGGCAGCAGGGCAGGGTCAGGGGTTACATGTGCATTCCTGGAAAACTGCTGGAACACAATGTTTTTTAATTGTCTGAACCTCTGGTTAATGCCCAAGACAGAATTCTGCCCTTGGATTCCCCTGGGGAAGGCCTACACCTTCCTTCAGGGCACAGGAACCCTACTAGGTGGTTTTCTGGGAACCAGTGCTTCACAAATAGTCCTGACATAACAATGGCCCTTTCATGCTATATATTTGTTTATTTATTTTGACTCTTATATAGCACACCAAGCCCAAAGGCATCTGTGCGCTTTGTTGCAGAATGTGGACGTTAAAGTTGTTGCACAGGCAGGTAAAATACAGACATAACGCATGAAAGAGACATTACAGAAAGAGGACATGATCATAATAACTAACAGTACAGATTAATTGAAGGGTGGGGGGGGTAATGGCGAGGTGTTCTGATAGGATGACTTAGTTACTTAGGCTTTATGGTGCTGATTACTAAAGTCTTTTTGAAGAGGGCAGACCGAGGAAGAAGGTGGAGTTAGAGTAGCCCAGAGGAGACATTCAGTCCAGAGAGAGGTTCACCGTATTTGATTTTGCTGGGGCTCCCCATGTTTTCAGTCCCCTTACCCACTTCCTGCAGACAAGACATTCTATGGGTATGACATCAGCAGGCAATGGACACTTGTTACTGCAGCCTGGATTTGACAATTTACAACAGGCTTTCTCTGGGCCAATCTGCTGTAGCAGTTTGCCGAAATAAGGTTGAATCATCTTTCAACCTCTGGACAAGAAGGACTCACGTGGAATTGTGCTGGGGACAAAGTCTATTTCAAAGTCCTATTCATAGAGGTGAAGACAGAGACTTCCAAGCAAGAGGCAAGCCCTTGTTCCTAACCATCCCCATGGCCTATGTGGGATGAACAGAGGGCTGGAGAAGGTTGACAGCACACGAGGCATTGATACTCAGGGGCCTGCTCACAAGATGTGACAGAACCCTACATGTGCTGTCTAAAAACCTTCCTGGTTGGGAAGGGCAGAAGAAAGGACTCACCTTGCCCCTGTGATCACTGACTTGGTTTCCCAGCAACCACAGAACCGAGGAAACAACGGACTCTCCCTTCATCTCCATAACAACTTGATGCTAGTTTGGGCAGCTTCAATGCCTTCCAAGCCAGGGACTCACCAGAATCATCTCCAACCTCAATGCTTAATTGTCTCCACAGTCAAAGCTTTGCCATCAGCACCGCCAACATGGCATTGCCTACATGTTACCAGTGTCTTCAAACCACAATCCATTGCCACTGCTGAAAGCACTGCATTGTTGGAACCTGCTGCCATCATTCCTTGTCTTGACCCTGGCTTGGCACTGAAAGTGCCCAGACTCCCGGTTTGATGATGTTGGGCCACAAGGCATTTGCAGATGACCTATATCTGTAGTCCACCTTAAAATACCCTAGTGATTTTAATCCCCCCTTCTTTACCTTTTGAAAGACCTTTTCAAAGACATGCTGATAAGCTTTGGCATGCTGCTAAAAGTTTTCCCTTAGCACCCCTGTCTACAAGTCCCTTCATTCTAAATCCTGCTTTCTCTGCATTTTCCCTTAAAGTAGTGGCTAGTAGTGTTTTTTGTTGCTATTAGTTTTATATATATTTGTTATTTTTTATTTTGATGTCACTGTACTAATGTTGTTTGTGGTATATCTGTCCCAGCTAACAGCCCTTCCGAAAGGTATAGCTTGCCCTTGGCCCACATAACCAAGCCACTATTTATCCTGTACTTTTGTAGAGCAGTAGTCATTTCGTCACACTGGTGGCAGGGGTGGGTTTGATACAAATTGCGCCTATAGCTTAGTCAGCCAAAATAAAATAGAGTGCATTCAATGTTAGACACACTGACAGGCATGTTCTGATTTTTGCACAATGGAACTAATCATGATCTCAGTGGATGAGCTGAAGTTAGTGCCCTCTGAGAGCTATGTCAGGATAGGAGACTCCCCTTGGTGGTACGTTTAGCAAATCTAAAATGTTAAAATCCCTCTGCGTTTTTGAGGAGGCTAGAATGGAGGGGGTGACCCAAAGGGCAAGTAGTGATATTGAGCCCCAACACAGGTTCCGATTCTAGTGGAGGGCATGGAAATGGATAGGGACAACCAAAGTGACAGCTGTTACTGCCATTCTTCCCATAGAGAGGGCAATGTGGTTTCCCATAGATTCAGAGTCTCTGTTAAGTCTAAGTTTTGGGTTATGTCACAGGTCTAAGCCAGGTGCAAGGGTAGTCTCACTGGGGCAGAACTGGCTATGAGAAAGCTAGTTCTAGTGGAAATGATGGCGGCCCTTGCAGAGTTGTAGTGGGACCAAGCCTGATTTCCATGTGGTCTTTCCCCTTTTGTAATGGCTTAGCAGGCGAAGAACGATGGTCGTAAGGGTTGCCCAGAGCAATGCCAGGGGTTAGGATTAATTCCAAACCTTCCAGCCATCACCTCTTTTGTTTTGCAGAGTAGGGGCAAAGTAATCAGAGGCAGAATTATAATGATCAAGTGATCTTGTGCACGTTGGAACTTCAGGAACAGTGGGAGGCCTGCAAATGTCTGTCCTGTCCTCTGGTGGGGAGAGAAGTATTTCCAGTGGTGACACCCATGTGAACCCTAGGCTCCACATCCCCAAGGACTCAGTCCAGCTGTGTGAGGTGGGGAAGGACATCTTTGACTGGTTCGAAGCACTGAGGTTAGCCTTCAAGCTCCAGAAAGTAGAATTTTGGGTTGCAGACCTAATGAGCTGTCTACCAACAGCAGGAACTGATGTCATCATTCGATTTTCTTCTGAGGAAAGACCCATTTATTCTAAAATGAGGCCACCATCCTCAGGAACTTCTTTAAGACCTGTAAGAGTGCAGAAGGGGGAGACTGACACATGGGTGGCATGCTTGTTGGCATAAACATTTATTTAGGCACAAATTTTAGGGAGAAACCTCCCTAATTCCAAGAGGGGGTTTCCTGCCTCCACTAAAGGACTAAGGGATTGGTAAGAATGTACAAGTAAATGAAAAGAGTTTATTTAGGCAAAAATTTTAGGGAGAAACCTCCCTAATTCCAAGAGGGGGTTTCCTGCCTCCACTAAAGGACTAAGGGATTGGTAAGAATGTACAAGTAAATGAAAAGAGTCCACCACCATGTCAAAACTAATATAAAAAAGGTAGTGGACCTTCCTGGTCCAGATGAATGACTCCCTTCTTCTGGACGAAAAGCCACAGTATCATTCCTAGGTGGGAGCTTTGCCTGAGAGAATGACTTCCTTCCCCATGTCTCATTTCCTTTGGAAGGAAACAACGTTCCAGCTTGTGATGCTGCAAAGTTCCCAGTTTCAATTCAAAATGCAAAGTTCCAACTAAAACGTGATTCCTTATTCACCAAAGTTTGTTTCACTTTTGGGTTTCTGGAGAATGTCTCCCTTCTCCAGAATTTTTGGTTCTCAGTGTCTCCACGGTGTCAGAGGAATGACTCCCTTCCCTGTGAATTCTTCTGTTTGACTTCACGATACCCAATCTTAATTATGTGGGGTCTTGGAGAATGCCTCCCTTCTCCAGGTATTTTATTCTCAATGTTCTCACAGTTCCAGGGGAATGACTCCCTTCACAATATATATCCCACCAGGAGCAGTGCTTCCTTCCCCTGATCTTTCTTGGCTTTACAGAGTAAAACACCAGCAGGTATTACTTCCTTCTCCTGATGTCTCTTGGCTTCATGGTTCACAAAAGCCGGGCGTAATGACTCCCTTCCTGCAAGCCCTTCTCAGACTTTAGTATGTAGCTCATACTGCCAGCGGGAATGCCACCCTTCCCCAGGCTTCTTTGCCCCCTTTGCTTCCACAATTGAATATTATCAGGGGGAATGCTTCCCTTCCCCAGGCTTGGTTTGCACTACAAATATGCACATATGCTCTCAATCTTATGGGTGTGGGTCACAGACCAGTGTATTTCCTTTTTTCGTGCAGATCTGGTTCACTATCCTGCCAGACACTATGACTATGAAGATGACTTATGTTACTCTTCATAAAATGATCCTAGTCTCTGACCTGTGTTCAGACACTTGTCAGTCCCTCTGAAGGCCCACCAATCATCCCAGCAACCCATGTACCCAAAAGGAGCTTACCAGTGTTCTTTGGTCAGTCGTGGGCTCTTCTCTTGGTCCTTTTGGGCCTCTCGTGGCCCCTGCTGCTTTCCTGTGTGTTGTGGTGGTTCTGTAGCATCATGTTCCTCATTGGCTGCGCATTTCCTGTTGACTGTGCATTCCAGCTGCTTCTCATGCCTGGATGCCTGCTTCTCTTTGGCTCTGGTCAGTCTCTCCACAGCGGACGGATAGGATGAGCTCTGCCTGCAGCATCCCCAGGAACAACCTTCTCTGTTCGCCGCTCCGGTCTACTTCCTGTCTCGTGGTTCCTCTTAGGAGGGCTTCTCTTCCTGACTGGATGGTCCTTCCACATTGGACCGATTGGGAGCACCACCATAGCCCTGCTAAGCCCTTGTTCTGCAGCCCCTTCTGTTCGCTGATAGCTGGAGCATTCCCCACTCCTGCGGATCCTCCAGGAAAGGCTTCTCTCTCCTTCCTGGTTTCCCTCTTCAGTTTTGAACGGGTTCTGCCCAATCAGGTTTTGGGAAACACTTGATCATTCATTCAAGTCCTCATGAGTGCTCTCTGAGGCAGCATGCAGCCAGAGATTGTTTGTTCTCCCATGCCCCAGGAGTTTCCTACGGACATGACTTCTGAAATTCTGGCTGGTCACTTTGAGATGACAGGGACATCTGGCAGCTTCTCTGTTCATTTTTACTGGCACCTGGTGGTAGTAAAAATGAAAAAATAATTGCACTCCTTCCAATCTTGCCAAAATTCTACTAAGTCAGGTGGAGGGACTGAGATCACCTTACGTCCACTATTTGTGGTTGGGTGGTCTTGTGAGTGAAAATTTGAATTCTCTTAGATGGAATCTCCAATAAGTTCTCTCTCACAAAAGGCCCCCCTTCCTCATTGTGGCTATGCAGATACCATGCAAAGGCCATTGGAAGGCTATCTGCTAAACAGCTTTTCAGCACCTGAAAGATGCAGGGTCCCATTTCTAAAGTACTCACACCATGGGCTGAATGCATATAGCAGGCAGGCACCTGTAAATCTGCAGTTAGAGCGGTTTTATTGCAGCTTAACCCAGAGGGCATGATCAGCACATTGCCTACCACAGACAGTCCCGACAGTACAATGGCATTTTCACACCAGGCAGTGACAAAGGAAGGGGTGGTGTTAAGAGTAGTCCAGAGAAGAAGTTTAGTCTAGAGAGGGGTTCCTCCATCTTGGATTTTGTTGGGCTCCCTAAACTTCTTGCTCCCTCCCCACAACCTGCAGACAAGGCACTGTGGGGATGACAACAGCAGGCAAATCACACGTGTTACTACAACCTGGTTTCTACCCTTGGCAACAGGCTTGCTCTGGAGAATCTGCTGTAGCAGCTTTTCTATGTAAGGGGGAAAAGCTTGTCTTAGTTAATTAATGTTTGGTCTTCAAGACAAGAAGGATTCACCTGGAACTCGTTTGGGGATACAGTCTCTTACTGTTACATATCAGCCTAGACCTGCAGTGCTTCCCTTTTCTGGTAGCTATATATGGGGGAAAGCACGTTCCAGAACTTCGCTGTGGCTTAGGTATCGGTTGCCATGGCGCCTGGCCGTGCAGCAAAGGACGCCGCGTCAGTTGAGACGTCCCGTGCGCAGAGAATGGGCAAGTAGGCCACGCCCCCCTGCACCATAAAAGCCAAAGCAACTCAGCGGCTTGTTGCTGCTAATTGTAGCGTTGCGTTCCTTCGGTTCCATCCCGCTCCGGTGCTTATTTCCTTTTCTTCCTGATTACTTGACTTCCCGGCGTTTCGACCCACCTTTTGTCTTTTCGGACTGTTATTGCCTTTTCCTCCAGCCTGATCCGTGAACCCTGTTGCCAACTTCGGACTGTCCTTGGATTTCACTTGCCTTTTCCTCCAGCCTGATCCATGAACCCTGTTGCTGACTTCGGACTGTCCTTGGATTTCTATCGTGCCTTCTCCCCGTCTGATTTGGTTAATCCATCTTGCCTCCCTACACAATTTGAGTTGCCTTTACAGAGTGCCCCGCCAACTTGGCCTGTGGTTGTACACGTCTGCGTTTTGCAATTCTTAGCGGATGTCACAGCGGGTCACAGATTGCTTCTCTCTCCTTCATTCAACCCGTGGCAGTATTGTGTGTTGAAGACAAGGATAAGCTTGTCCCAATTCTACACTTCCTTTACTAACCTTCCATTTGTTGTTTTGTATCTGCCGTTGTACTCCTTTCAACTCGTAGTCCATTTATCCTTAGGAATTCCACTTATCAGGTCTGTTGGGTATTGTACCAGTCATAGTGAAGTTATATTTACCACTTGTGCATACTCATAGTCTTGGGTTTTCTTGTAGGTTCATCATTTAATTACCAACACCACCTCAACCACTGTCTAGGTACTTAAAGAATTATCTGATTGTCTGGTTTAATTCCATATTGCCTTATTGCTTCTAATCATACTGTATTTTCTTTGCAGCATTGGTTATTGGCGGTGCATGTTTTCCCCGCTCTTTTAGGCGATAGACATCTCTGCTGGTTTTTACCCAAACGGCAGAGAGGTACATCGTAGAAAAGAGCCCCTCTTTAGAGGAAGCCTGAATCACAGAATTCAGGGGAGCTGGAATCCTGGAGGCTGAACTCGAACCTACTAAACCCTACCTCCCTCTGCGAGGTCGTTTTACCTACACTCCAGTCAGCATACAGAGCGGTAAGTAACAGAATTAGCAGCCTACATAATGTCTACAGAGACAACCGATGCTTTGAATCAGATCTACGTACTGATTTGACCAACGCACAAGAGGCATTGCGTCAACGGGTGGATGCTATTCAGTCTTTGGTGACTACTCCAGCCTCACAATCCAGTGGCACTGGAGCTGTGGCTTGAGGGTCAGGGTTTCCAGCTCCCAGTCAGGAACCAGCTCCTGTAATGCTTACCACTCAGTTTCCTCTGCCCCCCCCCAGAACGTTTTCTGGGTGATCCCAAGCAATACAGAACTTTCGTCAATCAGTGCAAATTGCACTTCGTCCTCTGTCAACCGGCCTCTTTTCCTTCTTCCACTACTAAGGCGCGTTCCTGTTATCACTCCTAGGTGGTACTGCAGCCGCATGGGCAAATCCATTGTTGGAATCTAACAGTCATGTGCACTATAATTGTGATGCCCTTCTCACCATGATGAGTAAAGTATTCGATACGAGATATACCACTCAAGCCACCGACCTGGAGTTACTGAAACACAGACAGGGGAATAACTCCCTACTGGTTTATTTAGCCCGCTTTCATCAGTTGGCTGCTGAAACCGACCGGCCTGAAGAGAGGAAATCGGCGCTCTTCTATCAATGTCTATCTGATGAACTGAAGGACATTTTGTCCACTGTTCCAGTCGTTCCCACTGCATTTGGAGAATTACTTGATTTAGTCCTCCAAATTGATGCCCGCAAGGCCGAAAGACGTGGGGAAAAAGAGAACAACCCTGTTTGCCCCGGTAGCAGCTGAAGCCACGTCCACAACCCTACCTGCCCCTGAACCCATGCAGATAGGAGTGGTTAGGGGTCCACTGACGCCTGCTGAACAGGAATATCGCAGGTCACACAACTTGCGTATGTACTGCGGAGCTTCAGATCATTTGCTAGCCGAGTGTCCTAAAAAACCCAAACGTAAGGCGGGAAACGCCAAATCCCAACAGTAGATGGAGTCCCTACATCAGGATGTTTCACTCTGGACTCGCCTTTGCAGGATCCTGTTCAGCTGTTTCATCTCCCTGTTGATTTTTTCTCGGCCCAGGGAGTGTCATTAAAAGCTACAGCGATTATAGATTCCGGTGCAACAGGCGATTATATGGATCAAGGTTATGTCTCTGTGTCAGGAATACCCTTACTCCGCAAAAAACATCCTGAAACTGTAAATGTCGTAGGCGGGTCTATTCTTGCTTCTGGCCTGGTCACCCATCAGACGGTTCCGTTGATTATGAGTACTGAGGATGGATATACGGAAGAAATATACTTTGACATTATCAAGGCTCCAGCATATAAAGTCATTCTTGGTATTCTGTGGCTGCAATTCCACAACCCTGCCATTAACTGGTCAACGCACCAGATCCAATTCCCGTCTACCATGTGTAATACCCAATGCACTTCATTGCTCGGGATAACTCAAGACGGTCTGGCTAGAGTGCTAG